>NC_042618.1:297567408-297842955 GCF_901001135.1 Rhinatrema bivittatum
TCCTGCATGGGCTTCCTATTGCTAAGGAAACTCATGCGAGGGGTGGGTCTGCTGCCAGGCCTTGAGCAAGGGACAGCTGTCAGAGGCCCTGCGCCGGATTTCCTTTTTAAAGATGAGTTGCTGCTGCTGCTGTTGTGCCACCGGCTTGAAGCAGGCCCAGGAAGGGGCATGGCAACTGGAGCAGCAACATTCCCGGTGCCCATCAAAATTTGACACCTGGAGGCAGTTTGCCTATGCCAGAAGCCAGGCTTGATTACCTGGATGGTAAGTAGCAGTAAGAGAAGCAGAAAGCCAGAAGAGGGCTGGAGAATGGACTGGAAGTGTAACCTTGTGGCTGAAATCTAGAGCATTGAATTCTGGAACTCCCAGGTACAAAGTGTCTCTGCTTCCCTGTCATTTCTTTATTTTGTGACTGGTAGGGAGTCACACTGCTTTCCTAGGCTTTATTCTTCCCTCTGCTTTCTTTCATCTTGCATTTCTTTCTGCATCACAATTAGAGCTTGTGCCCAGTGACAGCTCACTGTGGCTCTTAAAGTGCTTATGGTTCCAATTTGCATGCGAGGCTCAATCCATAACAAGATTCCTACACCATGATCCCAATTTATTTATTTACTGTATGATCAGTAAAAGTGGTTTAAATGGACATTTGATCAGACTGACACCAAGACTTGTATATTTGGGATCCCCTCTGAGATTTTTTTCTGAGTGAAAACAACCTCTCAGAGACCTAGGCTGTGGAGCTCACGCTCGTGTCTCTGTCATGTTACAGCTACAAATACAGCAAGAGGCACATTTTTGCAAAGCAGTGAAACTCCGCTGCACCCAGCCAAATATTTAGTCTTGTAAAACTGTGTTAAGAAATGTCTGTGCCAAGTCAGCCACCCTTACTGCAGAACCCAACTGCCTCTTCCAAGCCTCTGGGGTACCAATTATACACAGTGCATTCATTTTACACATTTTGTAATCTGTCATATTTTCCCACTCTGGCCAGTTCCTCATATGGTGTCCTCCACATTAGAGGAGCATCATGAAGAGGAATGGCTGGGCTAGCAGGACAATAATACGAGGTGCTATCTTCTAAGCCATATATTCTTGTGGGCTGCATTGCTGGCTTTGAAAGACACATCCTCTAATTTCTTCTCCTTCAGTGGGACATTTCTAGGCAAATACACAAACTCTGAACTATAAAACAGAATGGCTAATGTGTTGCAAACTTTTATAGAATGGAAATCTGACACTAAATAAATTAACAAGTGGCTCATATTAAGGTACAAAGGACTGAAATGGAATGTTGGAGAGGAATGGAGGCGAATACAGGACAATTTTGGAAAACAGATCTCACTTTGGGCCTGATGTACTAAAGAGTTTTTCCCATTTTCTGGCTAAGAGAAAAGTTCTTAATAGTACAACTGGTCCATTGGTGGGGGTGGGGATGGGGACAATTTCTTTGACACTGTCAGCCCATTAAACAAGTTTCAACTGTAACAGGTTGCATTTTCAGGGTATTATTCCAGGTCTTGGGCAGTAGAATGCACATGGATATCGGCCTCAGGATTTTGAGCACACTATGCAAAAAAATCCCTCCGAAATGCATGGCCTGCTCTGGTGCACAGAGAAATGGAACAGGGTGTCCTTGCCAGTCAGAGGCCAAGGCTGTAATTATTTGCCTATATCACTAGTATTCAAGCGTGCTCTCAGCTGCTACCCTGAGTGCAAACTACTGCTCTGCCCCCGAAATTCACCTTGTGCAGTCTAGCAATGTACATGACTGCTCCAGCGTCAACACACTGAGAGGAAAACCGTCCTCCTTCTCCTCCTCCTGCTTAGCAAGAATGCTCTTAGTATTTCTCTATTGCATCTTCTAGCAGTATTATTCCTAGGACTCCTTTCTCACTTGTTATAATATTTTACTTTTTTTTTTTTTAAGAACCTTTTATTATTACCATGCACTTTGGTTTAAACCCTCTCCTTTCTTGAGTCCGCTCCTTAATTGGCCGTGCTGTATCATAATTTACATGTGCCAATGTGCGAATCCTACCTGAAGTTCTGATGATGATCAGCACAGTGGCACCCCAAATTCATAATGGTGGAAATAACTGCATAAGGGGAGCTTTGAAAATTGGTATATTAATATTTTCTCAGTAATGACACAAGAATCAGAATGGAAAAGAAGAATTTGGATGAGTTTGCAAACTGAATTATCTAAAGCATATATTGGCAGTAACATTAGTTGAAGAGGGATTCAGTCAACCCTGTGTTGTTGATTGGGTAAATCTGTTGATTTACCCAACTTCTGTTCTATGAAACAGTATTAGTGAACATTAGCAAAACTGGCAGTAGATAATGCACCAGCAAAGAGTGCATGTAGGCACCCACAGTCTGCAATTCTTTAGACACATTGAAAATCTAAAAACCATCTGCAGCATCATAGTGTCTTACGGCATAAAACTGATGTTTTACTATTGCGACCTGTGTTTTGGGATTTGACTAAGATTAATAACAAAGCATAAAAATGAACCTCTGATAGCTTCTTCTGAATTAAAGTGTTTGCAAACCTACTGCAGCTTAGACCAGGAATAAATCTCCATGAGACATCTGTCCCCCCTCTAGCCCCAATATGAATCTCATATCTTATTTGCCAAACAAGAAAAAATGCAGTGGGCACAATATCATTGTATTTACTGTATTTACAGTGCTGAGAAATAGTTTGTGAACCCCAAGTATATAATGAGAATTACAAGTTCTTACCTTTTTTAATTGAAACATTCTTTCTTTATGCAATAAAAAAGAAAGGGTAGAAATTAAATAATTCCATGTTTCATGAGACACAATAATGTACAAAACAGGAAAAATAAGACAAATTCAGAATCAATGTGTGAAATAGTAAGTGATCCCTTAGTGGGTAATATTCAGTAAGCCAGCGAGCGAACAAGTTATCCAGCTAAAGTTAAATTTAATCAGATAACTTGTTCCAGATATTCAGCAGGATAAACATCCCACTTAATGTACTCACCTAAAGTTATCCAGCTATCTTTAGCCAGATTACTTTAAACTTAACCGGCCAGCTTTGGAATATGGCCACTTTAAGTCTAAATGTATCCGGCCTTGTGTGGCTGGATAACCGTATATCTACAAAAGATGTCTGGTTAAGTAGCATTCCTTTGCATGGGGAAAAAAAAACCTTCAATATCAGGCCTCCCGGCCCAGTTCCCCACCTCCACACATCAAAACCTCCTGCTGGCCAGGATGCCTTCCAAACCCCTCTAAATTTAAAAAGAAATCAATTATTGTGCCAGCCCTCCTCCTCCCTCCCCACTAAATACCAAAATAAAATAGGGCCTTCTTGCCTTCTGTAGGAGAATTTCAGGCTATCCATCTATGAGATTAAACTGAGTTAAAAATGAGTCGGGCAGCTTGACAACAACCCTAAACATTCAAGTGAATCTGTCATACAATAGCTGAAGAAAAAGAGATTTTGTGTTTTGGACTGGCCAAGTCAAAGTCACAACGTAAGCCCTATTGAAATGTTGTGGCAAAACCCGAAGCAAGCTGTTCATGCAAGGAAGCCCTCAAATGTCAGAACTGAAACAATTCAGTATGGAAGAATAGGCCAAACTTCCTCAAGGGCAATGTGAAAGACTGACCAACAGTTACAGGAAAGTTTAGTTGAAATTGTTGTTGCTGAAGGAGGTATCATCAGTTACTGCATGAAGGAGTCACATACTTTTTCATGCAAGGCTATTTATTGAGGAAAAAAAGATTCAACAGCAAGTAATCAAAATATATAATTTTTCTGAGTTATTTATTCAGTGGGATTATCTTTCTCTATTATAAGGGTTTATATTAGGCTCTAATTATGTTTTAAGTATAAATGTGCTAAAATACAGACCATCCTAGAGGGTTCACAAACTTTTTCTCAGTACTGTATATGCTGTTTATATTTCTCATAATGAAATTGGGAGGGAGTGTCATGTTGTAGTTGTGTGATGCGCCTGTCCCTTCCCTAATAAGAATGGGGGATTGTTTACACTATTGTGTATGTGGTATAGTATGCTCTATTGACGTAAACCACTGTGGGTCTCCTTGTGGGGGAATAAGGCAGCAAATAAGCCTAAGATCAGAATAGAATATTTCCAGGTATTTGGCCATTTCCACAGCTGAGGGGTCATGCAGCATTGAGACTATAGTGCTCGATGCGCTCATCACAGTTTAAATCTTCCAGATGCATCTTGTTATACAAAGGATGGCATGCAGGAATTTTAAAGTCAGTATACTAGCTCCTCTCTTATAATAGCGTTAATGTCTTACTACTGTGTAGATTGCACTGCGCCCCCATCTGGGCTTGATTCAGTGTTTCTGGATGATAGCGATGTTGACAGCTTCAGACTATGTAGCTCATCTCTCATGCATGGGGAAGGAGGGAGAGATTGGGTATAATTGTACAAGTCCGTGAAAATGAAACTGCCAGCAGACTGCAGCCGAGCAATGAGTATTGTATAAGGAAGGGTTAATGCCACATTTTGCTGTTTTCATTGTATGCGGTAATAGCAGAGAGGACATTTAGTAGGCTTTTTATCTTTTATCATGTTCTATGATTTTTTTTTTTTAAATTACTTTTTCCAACTGTGTAATGCAAGCTGTCAGAGTACAGGGAAAAGTGGTGCATTTTGCAAAAAAAAAAAAACCTAAAAGTTGAATAATTTCCATTTTACTCTCTTCTAGGTCTGCAGGGCATGCCCAGAGGACTACGTGTCTCAGGGTGGTCCTATGGGTATGAGTCTGGCACAGCCAAGGTACACTCCTCCCCAGATGACCCCACATCCAACTCAGTTAAGGCATGGACCCCTGATTCATTCTTATTTGCCAGCTCAGCCCCATCACCCTGTCATGATGAGGCATGGAGGATTCCCACCTCACCCTGGAATGACCATGTCAGCGCAGAGTTCCACGTTAATGAATTCTGTAGACCCCGGTGCAGGCGGACAGGTTCTGACCATCCATACCCAACAGTATAAGGGAACTCAAGGGAAAACAAACATTTGAAAACTTTTGAACTTTGACCACACTTAAACCGAAAAATTCCAGACAGCTGTGATTATTTTTTACTTTTTGTCATTTTTCATCAACAAGAGAGGACCAAGGCTACAGAGAACACAAATGTTCAATCATGGGCTGACTGAAACAATTAAGTCCTTGTGAAATTCCTCTGGAAAATAAAGGAAAGAGAGAAAAAGACTCCAAGAGTGAAAACTACTGTAGTAGGAACATAGGAACTAAGTTAACTTGTACATTTCTGTTGCTCATTCGAGTTTATGTTGCCTCAAATAGTTTTAGAAGAGAGAGAAAGAGAAACTGATCCCTGTTTTTTCCACACTATGTGTGTTGTTCCCCCCCAAAAGAATGACTGGGTTTTGCTTCAGCAACCGAATGACTGCTGTGAGACACTAGATGTATCTTCCATATTCTGGCCAGTGAGGCAAGGCCTAGTCTGGGTCTCATCATGCTGGTGTGCAGGCCCCTGTTCCTCTGATCTTCTTTTCTTCCTACATGTGCCCTTTATAGTTCAAAACATAAGAACACTTTGAAATGGCTTTCAGGTTTGGCTTCCTCTTCTTTGAAAAGCAGCACTGAAAAACCCAAAACAAGGAGGCATCTCCCAGTTGTTTTCAGCCTTGGCTTTGGACGGAAAAAAAAAAGCAAATGCCTGGTGCCTCATATTAGGCAGCTGCCCTCACCTGAAAGAAGTTTTTCTTCAAGAGTGGTCTTTGCACCAAAAACCTAGAACATTTATTGTGAACCCGGAACTTTGCAGTGTGAGTGAGTGGGTGCATGAGAGGAAGGGAGCGCAAGAGTGCGTGAAAGAGATGGGGAAAGAATGCTGTAACAAACATTGTGCAAAGTTAGGTCTATTAATTGTTTCATGTTAGATATTCTATGTGTTTACCTCAATTGAAAAAAAAAAAGAATGTTTTTTGCTAGTATCAGATCTGCTGTGGAATTGGTATATTGTATGTCCATGAATTATTCCTTTCTCAGCACGTGTTCCTCATTAGAAAAATAAATGCTGTTACCTTTAAGCTTTGTCAAATTTACATTAAAATACTTGTATGAGGACTGTGACGTTGTTTAAAAAAGGTGTTAAGTCACAAAATGCAGTAATAAATATTTCATTTTTTGATTTTTTTGTTAAACTATTCGGTGGTTTTTTTTTCAGTATATAGAGAAATGTTTCATTATAGAATTTTTGGGGTTGCTTTCAATGTTAATTTTCTAAGAAGTGGTTAAACATGTTCAAATTATTCCATTCCTGATGATACAGGTGTGAAATGTTAAAAACTGTCAAGAGCTTCAGCAGGAGCAGAGAGAGAAAGGGGGGGGGGGGAATATATGTCCTTTGGAATAAATTTAGCCACAAGGGAAACCCTTCTCAAAACTATTTAAAAAGCAGCTAAAACGTTTGACATTTTGTATCATCTTAAAGGATGCACAAGGTATGTACTATTAAAAGTATTGAATGGAGTCAGTTCAGCTGCAGTTTTTCCGCAGCTCTAATACAGATTCGAAATCAAAACTTTTAAATAAGGCAAAGGAATTGTAATTTCTGGACGGCACCACCCAGCACCCAAGAAATGCTCCCTCTCGTTCCGTCCGTCCTGATCTCAGCGACTTTCTGAGCGCCTCTGACGCGCTCGGATTTTTGCCCTTTTGAAGAGGAGCCTTCCACTTAAGCCTGCAAGTAGCTTCATTTTTAAAATGTTCCTTTATTGAAAGGGGAAAAGGCTTACACACTGCATTATTAAACAGGCATCTTTGATTGCTGACAATTTTTTTTTTTTTCTTATTTCAGTGACCGCCACGATTTGTGAGGGGATTAGTTGAGTATTTTCAGTAAAACGGAAGAACAGAGCAAAGCCGGGTGAAACTCCACCAGTGCCTGATTGTGGGTTTGCTTTTTCGTTTTTGTTTTTGGGAGGGAAGGGTGTTTCTTTGCTATTTGTTCTTTAGAACCATGCCCTGCAGTGATACACACATAACTGCAATGTTCTTATTTGTATTTATAAGAAACACGAATTTTGCACAGTGGGAATATCGCTTACCGTTGGTTGTAATTTATGTTATTTGAAAGAACAAAAACCGAAGGTTTTTACTACAGAATTATCTCTAATTGATGTAAAATGAACCAAATGTTTGAATATATACATTATATTAGTGTTTAATATGTATGTATAATATCGTATTGCGATATAAAATACAAATATCTATAGATAGATAAATATACACACATTTATACACACTGTGTATTTATTATGTGTGTGTATATATATATATATATATATATATATATATATATATATAATATTCTGAGCAGTAACGGGCAGAAAGGGATTTGTGTTACGCAAAAATAATGGAAGCAGACGTTTGCAATTTGAGGTATACGGTTTAGCGAGGCTGGTTTTGGATGTATTTAGTATTTAAGAAATACTCAGCTGTCAAGTGCTAAGAAATCGGGAAAGTGTTTTGACAGCGATAGTGTTAAAGGAAATACTGTGATCAGAATCAAATTGCTTGTGTTCTCGGAAATGAAGAAGCATGAAACACCTCTTACAAAAATACCAGCAACAATAACAACAACAAAAAGCTTTCAGGTTTGGCCTCTTTTTTTTCTTTTCTTTTTAAAGTAATTTCGAATCTCTTGCAATCATAAGAAATGGGAGATTTGTAAATTTAAGAAAGGGAGAGCCCGCCTCTGCAGAATCAGGAGATGAGACTTGGAAAGTGGAAAGTATGTTCTTATATAAATTAACCCGAACATGTTTTTAGAGAGGAAAAAAAAAAACCACGACTTAAAAAATGTGGCAAATTTCTTTAGCAGCTGTCACAAGATGGAACTCGTTTCCCTTCGATGAAACACGAAACGCACCTACACCAGGTCCTTATTGTCTTGCAGTCCAGAACTTGACAAGGAGGGTGACTTCGCTGGAACCTCTCTGCCACTCGGACTCAAAAGCAGCCACTCCTTAGTGCCCTGCCGATACTTTTCGTGTGTATTCCGCATTCTGGAGTCCAAACCCCCCCACTAAAAACGGGACTTTCGTTCCTTCCTGAGTTACAGATAGAGCTCAGCGAAGTGACTGCAGAGAAAAGCAAAAGGGAAACTCTTAAGCATGTGCTTATTTTTTAAAAACCTTGCTGGTATATTTCCGACCCTGAGGTTATAAAAATGTAGGAGGGCGTGTGTGGCTAGTGGCAGAGATTGCGCTGAACCTTCCGGTAAAAGCAGCTTTGTTGGGAAGACGCAGGGCGGCGGGCTTCTCGGATGAGATGGAGATCAGATTTGCCGAATTCTCTCGAGATAGCTTTGAACTAAAGAGAATAGAGACTGGTGGGGAAGGGTTTTCGGAGAGGCGCGTTTAATATTAATAGTTTGTGGTGTAGGGGGGGGGGGACGGGACTGACCGTGCGGGCCCTCTCGAACAGATTCAGGCTGACAGAGATGATGGATGAGGCAGCAGAGCTAAACAAGTCCAGCCCTTCATCCCCGGCCGAGTGGCAGAACTCCTTCAGTAAGAAAAGAAAAGCAGCACCACCCGGCCTCATGGCAGCGAATTAGGGATCATTAGCAATCAATTACGCCTCTCCATATTTCTTATTTGTTTCTAAATAAATTAACCAGAGGAAGAAAATGCGTTGGTCTTTTTTTGTTTTGCCGACGCGCGGTTAGAGGGAACCTACTTAGATGCCTCTCCGCCTTTTTATGCACGCGGAGAGGTGCGATTTTCTTTTTCAGCTTCTTGTCTCGTTTCCCCTGTCACCGAATCTCCCGGGCTACTGAAGCCCGCACAGGATTCTCCCCTGCAGGGTGTGGTCGGCCTGGCCCAGAGCAGGGGCGATGGGTTTTATGCAATCTGAGACCACCCCCCCCCCTCCCCCCCAGGCCGGTAACAGCTTGGAAAGCCGTCTCTGTACATCCAACGGGACACAATTTGCGGGCTTTTCAGATGGCAGCAGGGGAGGCTTATTAGCAAACGGCCCTGCCTTTTCCTTTCCTGTTCGCCTGCATGCAAGGTGAGATTGTTGGAAGGAGCAGGCGTGTGATATGTGACTAGGAAGTTCCTTTGCATTTCTGCGCTTCCCCTGATTGCAGCGTTTCGCAGGGCTGGAGAATCTCAAGGTGTTTCTATGACTACCTTCTGTATGAGAGAGGGTCAGATGTAGGGGTACCCAAGAGAAAAAGCTGCTCTGGGGGATCATTTATCACTGTCACCCACATAATGATTCTCACTGCAGCCTCCTATTGATGAGGATAATTGCATTAGCTCAGACTGACTGATCAATGAAAAAAACTCCAAACAAAAACTTCTTCACACTTCCATAATACCACCCCCCCCCAAAAAAAAAAAAAAATACAGCGATACAACAGAAAGCGGTATTATTTTTTTCCATCTATAGATTTTTCTTGTCAGAGAAATAAAGAAAACAATAGCAACTTAACCGCCATGGGAGCAAAAAGTCTCCCTCGGTGTGCTGCTTTCGTTGTTTTCATTAATAAAAAAAATACCACTGATTTGAGTTTATTACCAAATATTTTTAGGTTGGACTATCCCCCCAAATCCACTTGCATTTTTCGCCTTCTGTTTACGAAAATTAAATAAGACATTCTTGCAAAAAGTATTTAATATGTGTTTCTATGCATAAAATGTTATCTTTGGATTTATCACTTCACGAGATACCTCTCTTATATAAAGCTAATTTTGTTGCATCTGAAATGCGGGTTTGATAATGTCCGTATAAATTAAGGTATAGATGTTGCACGAGTTAAAAGTCAATATTTTCTCAAAATTAATGTAATGCTTTTCTTTATGTTCTTTTCAAGACATTGTAAATTTCAGTGTAATGTCTTGCAGGCTCTCCCGCTATTCATACTTCTGCCATCACCAGGCTCCAGGCTTTTAAGGAACACGCACAGGGAAAGACTTATCCTCTTCGGATTTGTTATTCTCCCATTGTTCCCGATGTTGGATTCTATCCCGTGGAAAAAAAAAAAGAAGCGTGGATCCGGTTTACTTCAATCATGCCCAAAGCGCATTAGAAGATTGTATTATTGCCCTATGAGCACATTAAAAAATTTTTTTTAATGATGATGATAATTAAATCTCAAAATATGAGCCCTGCCAAGTACAGTATATTTGATACAGATATATTGTGGATAATTATTTATGTCCACTGTGGCTGTTTTTGCGTGCGTGAATATAGAAAGATGCTCACTGTGTGCCTTGTAAACACGTCTTCAATATGCCCCAGAGATAAAGCATTGACACTGTGTACGTTACAAAAAGTGAATGTCAGTACAGAATCTGCTCTGTAGTAACCAATGTTTACCTAAGCAGCATGGATTCATTTCATAGTTATTTTTGTTCTCCACCATGAAGAGAATAGGAAGGAGTACTTGAATGCAAATGCAGAACCTGAAGATTGGAATGAACAAAAGATACAAGCTGTAGCAGCTCAGCGTCCTCAGCTTTGCCTGTAAATACAAGAAAGTTGCAATCTTTCTCATATGAACATACTTGCTTAAAATAGCTGGTCTATAGTAGGTTTTGACAATGTATTATTCTTGCTGTAAAAAGCATGATTAGATTCGCTGTCTGCTTGAGACCAAGTATTTTATTATCCAAAATGTATTATTTGTAGTTATGATGCGAATGTTGTTCCTTATTGCTGGGTGTCAACTTCTGTTGGCTTGTAGACAAGGAAATCTAAAAGGGAGATAGCCTGAATGATATATTTATTAATTATCCATTAAGGATCCATTAAGGAAAAATGGGATGTGGAAAAAAAAATAGAAATCCTTTACACAACGGCGAAAAAAACTGCTTGTTTTTTCAGTCTGAAATATTTATTACTTCATTTGCTATTTCAAAAACATGACAGTAAAGTAGTTTCAGCTAAATTATTTCAGAAGGGCACTTAAAATATAAAATAAAATACAAAGCTAGTTGAAATACATCATTTTAACTCCATGTGCCCGTAAATTTCGAGATTTATGAATGCACAATGAGGAGAAGCAGAACATTTTTTTTAAATCAAACTGTGTTTAAAAATGTGATTTTTTTTTTAATAGCGTTTAGGCGCTCACATATTTAAGGTTTCTCCTGCTGAGCGAGGACCCTAGTCTCCACCTCGAGGATTTTCAACGATGCTCATCCCTGGACGGGCAAATGTTTAAGGCGCAGAGGGGGAACCTGGATCCTCGCAAGGCTTGTGTGGCTAAGGCTGTTCCTTCGCCATTCCTGGGGGCTGAAACCTTCTGATTAATAACTAGAAGGGTAATGTTGAGGGCCTTTTCTGCCCGATTGCCTTTTTGAATTAGAGCCGATTTCTTCACACTTGGATAGTGCTTGTCTCCTTTAAAATGAGTGACAGCTCTGTTTCTCCCCTTTTCTTCCTGAGACTTACAATGCTGCACATTTTCTAATTAGTAAAATCGCCGAGCTAAAGGCCTAATATTTACCGAGGGATCGGTGATGGCCCCCATCCCCACCCATCCCTCCAACTTCTTCCGACTGGAGAGTAAAAAGGAAATAATGAAATGACACTAAAACGCATGCAAGCTGGTTTAAACTTAAACTGGGATCTTCCTCCCCCCCATCTTTTATTTTCAATCAGCTCTAAGATTTAATTAGGAACCCCCAGGCTGACTGATGTGATATTTTCTCATTAGTTTCCCATCACTAATCTTGAGTGTTAGATTGGCTTGAAGGTTGTCAACATTTGACCAATTTTATTTAAGGACAAGAAATCAGGCATTATAGCTCCAGGAGCTGAAATCTGCAAATAAATCCTGCTGGAATCAGCGGAACTAACAGGCGAAAGAAATGTTGACAATTCATCTTGGGCTTTAATAACTTGCATTAATGTATAGTACACAGAAAAGGGATGCTATATACATAGTAGATAGATAGATAGATAGATAGATAGACCGTGCATTCACACGCACTATAAATACCCTGCGGCTATGCGACGAGGACAGAGTAAGACATTTGTCAAGCCCTGTAAATAACACAGGAGGAAGAGGTTGCAACAGAGATGGGCTCGTGCAGGCGCGCGCTTCGCAAGCAGACTCAACGTCGGCGCGCCCTCTGCTGGCAGCTGCGCGCGGCAGACGCTCCGCCTCTGCCTCGGCGGCGAAAAGCGGCGCTGGCCCCCACTTCCTGAGGGAGTTCGAGCAAACCAATCCGAGAGTGCACTCACCAAAGCACCTCATTTGCCTCGAAATTTCCGTGTAAACAGAAAGTTTTTTGTTTGTTTCTGACTGAAGGCTTAAGCGGCAGTGCAAGAGTTGGGAACGAGCCCGGGTGCCGCAGCAGTAGGCAGTGTGGCGCCTTTTTTCTCTCCCCCCCCCCCCCCTACCCCGCACCTTCCCGCTTTTTTTTTTTTTATTTCGCTGGTAAACCCAGACTTTTTTTTTTAAAAGCAATTGGAATCAATGCATTGCACATCGAAAGAGACTTTCACATAAATAAATGTAACCTTATTGTATTGTTATAAACCCAGAGTAGATTTTCAGACTAGGTAATAAGATATTGTGTCATTTTATTGTGTGGAACAATTTAACGCAACATTTGAATTTAAAGCAAAATTTTATTACACATAATTTGACTGCAAAATAGTAATCCACATACAATACATATACAAATATTTTACAAATAGTACCATCACGCTATTCTAATATTCCAAAAAAGTAAATAAAATAATTCGAAATTTTCTAATCACTTGTATACATTTATGGAAAGATATAAATATATATATGTTTACATACAAATATTTATGAAGAAAAGTATAACAATATAAAATTAAATGAAAAAATATATTACCCCTCGATTTTTACCCTTTATATAGTTTTAATTCAATCGTACTAGAAGGTTGGTACGGTAAGGTCGGGGGGGGGGGGGGGGGAAAGTTAGGGGTAGCATATAAGGAACAAACCTAAAGGACAAACTGAGACCAACATTATCCAGGAATAATTTCTAAGAAAAAAAATCCATGCTATAATGACCGATTAATAAGGAGGGGAAAATGCCTGTTGGAGAAAATCCCGCGCTTGTGCTGAAGTGCGAGGGACCGCAGCGGCTCCTGGGTGCGCAGTGAGCTTTAACTTGCTGCAGAAACATTGTTTTAAAAGCACAAATATAAATCATAAATCTCTCAGCCCAGCCGTGGTGCGAGCTGAAGTGAAATATTTATAGTCGAAGGGCTCATTTTGTCCGTTTGGGAAGTACCCTCCAGTTCGGTTGCTGTACGGGCATGTGTGAAAATTAAATATTAACAGCCGCCGCTGTGCAGTGTCACCGGCCGAAGCGGCCGGTGATCCTGCACAGGTGCAAGCGCGTTCAAAATGAACCGTTTGTGAGAGGATTTTTTTGTGCAAGACAGAATAATTTCAATAGCTGGGGAGAAGGGGACGTGTAACAGAATTACACTTGCCAAAGTATTTGTCAAATAACACAATTAAATGAAAAGAAATCCACTATGAAAATAAAAACAAAAAACCCCAAAGCTCCCACATTAGAGTTAGATGTTTGGCGGTCTGGTCAATATTAAAATACATTTTCCTGGTCTTTGGAAGCGACTGCTCCACTCCTTGCTAAAACACCTCCTATCATTAATCTTAAACCACTTGAAGATATGACTGAAAGAACGGGGAGCATTAACCATTAGCAGCTCAAAGTGCTTCTTCCACCGCGATTGTTTGTGATTGCAACAAAGCAACTGCACCTCGGAAAGAAAAAAAAGGGAAGGTGAGGCAGGGAAAGAAGGGAGAAGAGAATTCGTGATAGTCTGGGGGGGGGACACCGCTAAAGTATCCAAGCGCTGGCCCGGCTCCGAATTTCTGTACTTTAGAAACTACAAAAGCTGAGGACTTCCGAGGAGCTCCCAGGCAAAGGTAATCTTTTCATATCTCCTGTGCTGCAGTTTCATTCGATTCATTTGCTCATGTACAAGGCATTCTTATTTTCCCAATAAAACAATGCATTTTCTGACCCGAAGCTCGGATATTTCATCCTGTGTTTTAGTTGGTTTTGTTTTTTTTTTTTTAAACGGATTTCTTTTCATGAAAAATGAAATCACACTCAACATATGTTCAAAATTACGTTTTCCTTGCAGTACACTTAAAAAAAAATCTAAATCATGGATTTGGTTACCGTATCTGCCCCCCCCCCTTTTTTTTTCTTTTTGTTTTTTTGTTGTTGTTTATAGATATTAACAATTTAAAACAACCGACACACCCATTCAGTAGATGTATACCGGCAATTGACTCGAAGAGAAAAGCCCATGCATGAGCTGCAGCCAAAAGAAGTAATTCTGACTACAAAACGAACCGGTAAAGAAGGGCTGTAAACGTCGGTTACCAGCAACAAAGTAAAAGGAGTGAATGAACTAGGACTTTTTATTTTCTCCTTAACTGCTGTGCTCCTTTCTGCTGGCTGGTGTTGCATGCTGTGTTGTTTTAGGGACGAGGAGCCTGCAGTTTCAGGCACCGAAAAGTAAAGCTTAGTTCCTTCTTAATACGCTGGCCAGGTGGGCTGTAAGGCAGCAAACCCGCGTCCTGCCCCCCATGAATGTTTCCCAGGTCAAAGCTGGGTTGGGGGAGCTGGGACTGCACTCGGCTAACTCGCCTTCGGTATAAAATGGCACACCTCTAACGCCCCGCATTTGTGAAAGTGTGGCAGTAAGCGAGCTGCGGGCTTGCATTTGGGTTCAGAGAGCGGCGAAAGGTATAAAAATCATACACAGGGAAGGCAAGCAGCAAGCTGCAGTAACAGCTGCCTCTGAAAGGTGAGGACGGCCCCGCTTCCGGGCCCTATCAGTGGCCGTTTCTGTTTAGAACAGCGTTGCATCTGCATCTGGAGATTAGATTGCGCGCTCCTTCTAGGAAAACGAGAGCTGAACTCTTTACAGATTGATTACACTGAACCCTTTACAGATTGATTACACATTATCTTACCTTAGCAATTGCGCTCGCTTTAATCGTTTGTGTGCTGCCAGGGATTTTCTTTTTAAATTCAGTTGGGAGCAAACCGACTGGGATCTGCCTCAGTACACCCCCCCCCCCCCCACACACACAGGTGACCGTGCCCGGTAGTCCCTGCACGCCAACGGCCAAAGCAGCGCCTGGGTCAGAGGCACGCAGGGACCTAAACTATAAACCCAAGGTCGAAAAATCACTGAAATCACTAATGTGGATATTTAGTATCCCCCCCTACAAATAAAACCCAGCACAGAGGAGACTCTCTGAGGTGTATTTCACTTGAGCCAATATTTTGGTTATCTGAATGTTTTCAAGCCACAAGGAAACAGAGACAGACCTCGGTGTAATTCTTTATTTCGTTTCATCTATCTGGGTTGCGTCTCCCCTTCAGGGGTCTGGACTCTAACAGTTAGGACACCTTAAGGTACTAATAGAGAATAGCCAGTTAGCCCCTTTGAAGTTGGATTACTCTGTACGTACGGGGTAGGAGGAAGAAGAAGAAGAAGACACTATTCGAAACTCTGCGAAAATCTTTGAATTGTTCATTTCACCGCGTAGAAAGCTGATGTGGCGCAGGGGTCTGTCTGTCTGATGCCCCCCCCCCCCCCCCCATGGGAGGATAATTTGTGCTGGGAAGTGGCAGCACTGAATGCCCACCAAGAGCGGGTCCCACGGCCGCGGTGTATTGTCTAGAGCTGCCAGGGACCACGCCACGGAGCCTGCCTTTACCTGGTGGGCTGGGAGCCATCGCGAAGCCCCTGCTTCCTGGGCGGGAATGAATGACCGGCCAGGTATGCGGCTGCATGGAGCCATCGCCCCACCATGCACAAATGGCCATCAGTGCCAAACGGCTGCAAGGAGGCACGCGTGCAGCACAATGCACCGAACTTCCCAAACGTAAGGTCCGCTTGCTGAGCACTGTTTTCACAGTATCCATGAAGGGATGAAGTGCCATAATGGTAACTCCGCCACTTAACCAAGAGGGGAAAGAGAAAAAGCGGAGGAGAAAAAGAAAAACATCACAGAGATTTGCAGGAAACGCTAGTGTTCGCAATTTCTCTTTAGACTTGTTATAACATATTTTTCTCCCAAAAGTGTTCTTTTGTTTATTAAATACAATTTAAATGAAACAGAAAGCAGCGGGGTAGCGCACTCAGGTAAAATGTTTGAAGACAAAGGGTCTGATTTCCATTCTCTTTCTGGATATTTGGCGGGTTCATGATTTTCTATAATTCAACACAACAATAATTACAGGCTGAGACAATGCTATACTGAAGTATAGCAGCAGCAGCTTCCTTACGGAGCCACCTTTTCTTTAACCAACTTTTCCCCCTCTTAAATCTAGCAGGCTGGAATTGCATTTATGCGTTGGTCATTTGGTCATTCGGGTTGAAAATGACCATTTTCCGGGGCATTGGGCAAAAGCTGATGTTGGAATCTGTGTCCTTAGCATTTTGCAGTGGCAACGAGACTGTGCAAGTGGATATACACGGAGATATTTACATTGAAAGATGTTACAATTTATCGCATTACCCGCGGGTCTGGGCTCCCATGCCGGATATAGCGCGAGCTAAGGGCCGCTAATATGCAGTGAAGGGAAGTGAGAGGTTGATGACCCGGATACAGTGAGTGCTTTATGGAGTCAAACTTTTCTGCCCCTCTTCAGCTAGTCTAGATAAAAATAGTTTTAGTTGAAATATATTTCACCATTAAAGCACCAATCGTAGTAACCAAATAATTCAGTTTAAACAAACAAGACTAGACTAAGCCATTTTTTTTCCATTCAGATTATCTTTATTGCCGAGATAAGAAATTCTGTAAATGTAGTAGCCATTACTGGCAGTGAGGAAGTCTTGTCAGATTCAGTCATTTAGGGAGCAAGTTTCATTAAGACTAGAGACAAATAATGTGGGTACATTTTTACCCTGTAACTTTATCATCAAATTTTCAAAAAGAAATTATCTGGTAGTTTCCTTTTGAAAATGTTTAACACTTAAATGGATGTAAAAGTAAATACCTCTGCTTTATCTGTGGATAAGGCAATGCAGAGGAAACTATTCAAATGTCAATATAAACACCTTGTTTTTCTCTCCTGATAAACTATACTTCTCTGAACACCTACAATCAGAGTAGCTAAATGTAGCTATCTAGTGAAACTCTGCATGGAGAATGTTTTCACCAGAGAGGATCCAGCTGGTTAACTCCTTAGGGGCCGATGCAATAAACCGCACTCAAACACTGGTTAAATAGGCACTAATCCACCCCTAATGCAATAGGGGGATTAGCGCCTATTTAACCCACATCGGACGCAAATGCAATAGCGCTCATCACATGCAAATGCAAGTGAATGAGCCTATTACTCATTCACTCTGCATGCAAAAAAATAAATGTGCGTCTCAGATCTACATTTATCGCTCAGCTATTAATGCCTGGAGCAGGCATTAATAGCTGAGCGCAGGAAAAAGAAGTACAGAAAAGCAGAAATAACTGCCTTTCTGTACTTCTTTTTTAAGTAAAAAATAAAATAAAAAATAACTTGGCAGACTGCCGAGTTATGAAGACCGGCACCGAGTTTACCGGCATCGGTCTTCATAACCAGCAGCTGCGGCAGGTTGTGTTAGCAAGGAGGCGCTAAGGTCGTGCAAGCGAACCTAGCGCCTCCTTCCTAGCGTGACCCCCTAATTTACATATTGCATGGTGTCCCCCTTGTGGGTGCCATGCGCACTTTAGGAAAGCAGGCACTGACTTTTCAGCACCCGCTTTCCACAATTTATATTGCATCGGCCCCTGCAATATAGTGCGCTCAGCTGAGCGCATTATTTAACCCGCTGTCAGATGCGGGTTAAATAGGCACTAATCCACCCCCTAATGCAATAGGGGGATTAGCGCCTATTAACGCGCGTCCGATGTGGAGTGAATGAGCAGAAAAAACTGCTTTTTTGTACTTCTTTTTTAAAGTAAAAAAAAAATTAAAAAATAACTTGGGAGACTGTCGAGTTATGAAGACCGACGCCAGTAAACTCGGCCTCGGTTTTCATAACCGGCCATCTGCCAGTAATGAAAATGGCCACCGATAAACTAAGCGGTCGTTTTCATTACTGACAGACAGGCAGGTTATGAAAACCGAGGCCTAGTTTACCAGCGTCGGTCTTCATAACCGGCAGCTGCGGCGGGTCGCGTTAGGAAGGAGGCGCTAAGGTTGCTCAAGCGACCCTAGTGCCTCCTTCCTAGCGTGACCCTCTAATTTACTTATTGCATGGTTCCCCCCTTGCGGATGCCATGCGTGCATTAAGAAAGCGGGCGCTGACTTTTCAGCGCCCGCTTTCCGCGAAGATTATTGCATCGGCCCCTTAGCTAGCTAGCTCACTTTTAAAATTTTTTTTTTAATTTTATTATTTTTTTATATACAGACATTCATCTCAATTGAGATATCACACCGGTTTACATTCAGGTACTGTAGGTATTTCTCTATCCCCAGAGGGCTTACAATCTAAGTTTTTGTACCTGAGGCAATGTAGGGTAAAGTGACTTGCCCAAGGTCACAAGGAGTGACAGCGGGACTTGAACCTTGGTCTCAAGTCCCGCTGTCTTGAAAACTGCCCGCCAGTTGTGGAAGAAGATAGCTACTAGCTGCCTCCAAAGCCTGGGCTACTCAGTGAAAGAGCCTGTTGCAACTATGGACTAGTAATGCAGTGTTTCCCAACCCTTTCCAGGAGATAAACCTAATCAGGTCTGGTTTTCAGGATATCCATAGTAAATCTGCATGAGAATATTTGTATGAGTGCATGCAAATCTATCCTATCCATATTCATTGTGGCAATCCTGAAAACCTGACTAGCTAAGTCAGGAGAGGTTTTGGAAATACTGTAGTAGTGATCACACAGGAATCACAGGCATGGTGTCTTTTAATCCAGTGGTTCTCAACTGGGAGTACTTGAATCCCTGGAAGTCTGCCAAAGGGTACACAGCTAGACCACCATTGCTGCACGAGAGGGACGCCCGACCTATAAGGGACAATAATCTGCCAATGCTGTAGGAAGAGGAAACTTCATTGATCTCCATGATCCATTATCAACACTGATATGCATTCCCTTCCACATTCCCTGCTAGAGAAAATAGCTCTAGTTTAAGTATTGGATAATGACTTCATCATGCACATAGAATAAAAAGATGTGTGCAAGTGTTGAGAAATAGCACTGCTATACTCTTTTTAGAGCTATTATCTGCATATAGTATGTATGCCTAAAATACATCATTTACAATTTTTTGGCATATTTTGTTCATGTGAGGAGAAATGAGGTAGGTAAGGCAATGCCCACTTATATTATTCTTCTTCCCTGTCCCTCCCCCATCTCCCTGAGGTCAGCAATGTAAACTAGAGCTGTGCTGTAGTTCCCTCCGTTCCTCCTTGGAGCTTCAAATTGGTGCCAATTTGTCAGGCAGAAACAATAAAGCACCACAAGAAATGTGCCCTCCAGCAACCTCGGTATCACCAGTTCTGCAAATCTGAAGTCACTTCCTGCTCCACTTAATTTGAATGTGGAGGGGGCTTATTTGTCAATTAAATTTTGGTTGGAAAAACAGACCCAAATATCACACTGAAATGTAAATATAAGTATTTGCTGTGAAATTTTAATTTTTGTGACCCTGGGAGTGCACAAAATATCTCAAAACGTTTGAAAGGGGTACAGTAAGTTATGAAAGACTGAGAAACATTGTTTTAATCTTTATAAAGATTTTGTTTTTATGTATCATTCCCAGCACTAGACAAGATAAACAGAAAAAGTCAATGGAAAGGTAAAGTAGATATTTTAAACAAGTCTTTTAGGTGGAACTGGTGAAGAAGAGTACTTGCTCCACAGAACTTAAGAACGTAAGATTTGCCATACTGGATCAGACCATAGGTTCATCAAGCCCAGTATCCTGTTTCCAACAGTGGCCAATTCAGGTCAAAAGTACTTGGCAGGATCTCAAAAGGTTGATAGATTCCATTCTGCTTATCCTAGGGATAAATAATGGATTTCCTCAAGTCCACCTTAATAATGATTTATGGACCTTTCTTTCAGGAACTTGTCCAAACCTTTTTTTTAAATCAGCTACACTAACAGTTTTTACCACATCTTCCGGCAATGAATTCCAGAGTTTAATTATGCATTAAGTAAAAAATATTTTGTCCTGTCTTAAATATATTACCTAATGACTTAATTGCAAGTGTCCTAGTCTTTGAACTTTTTGAAAGAGTAAACAACCGATTTGCATTTATCGATTCCACTCCACTCAATATTTTAGACTTCTGCCATATCTTCCCTCTGTTGCAAGTGCAGAGGTTCGGTCGCTTGCTCAAGAGGGATTGTGAGCCCTTGGGCCACAGCGCAGCTCAGGGAGGAGCCCCAAGACACACACCGTGGGAGATGAGAGTGTTCAGGCACAGGCAGGAGCAGGAAAGAGGCTGGAAGATCAGGAACTGGAACAAGGTAGGCTCAGATCTCCACTGGACCTGCATTAACCGGTGAGACCCAGCAACTCAAGCCTGGTCTTGAGCAGCTCTCCCGCCATTCAGTAGCCCTTCCGGACCCGCCACTTGGGAACGACAAGTGCATGAAGCCAGAGGGAGGCTGAGGGCAGGAACAAGACGAGACATGGAACTCAGGAACTTGGAAGACTCAGACGAGGACTCGAGGAACTTGGAAGACTCAGACGAGGATACGTGGGACTTGGAAGACTCAGTACGGGGTGAAGTCTGATTTGAAGGCCCGAGGAGAATAAGTTGAGCCTCTTTATAGGGCTGGACAAAGCACAGAATGATGACGTCATCTGTTGGGGCCGTGGGGCTTTTCCTGCCACTGGCCCTTTAAATAAAGTGGAGAGGTGCGCACCTATGCCTAGAATAGTCCGGGAGGTGGAGGAAGTTGGTGACAGCATCAGGGCCTTGAAGAGGAGCATCGGCTGCTTCCTAGCCGCATGAAGAGATGGGAACAGCGGCTTCCCTGCCACAAAGCTGACAATGGCATTGCAGCGGCTCCATGCCGCAAAGAGGAGTCCCAGCAGCAGCTCTTGCCATGAAGAGGAGGAGAGGCAGCAATGGTCCGGAGCGGCCAAGGCCGTGAGAAGGCGACCTGCGGCGTTGGGCTGGGGCAAGGTCGGGCGCCAGCTGGCTCGGAGGTGAGAGGCTGCTTTCAGGATGGGCTCCGTGACCAGCATTGTAACACCCTCAGCTGTCTCTTCTCCAAGCTGAAGAACCCTACCTCTTTCGCCTTTCCTCATAGGGGAATCGTTCCATCCCTTTTACCTTTTTGGTCACTTTTCTCTGTACTTTTTCTTTTTTTTTCCAAAATAGTTTTTATTAACAGAGAGCCACAATCAGCAACAACATCATCTATACATCTCAATCACCATATAGGGTACATAGCAGAGCATATAACACTTTAGGCCACCATTATTGTAAATCAGCTTTAGGTGCAAGCCCCTGATTTTAGGCATAGAACCCAGACAGCCATCCACTATACGATATACCACACACACAACTATCATTCCAGAGCACACACCAATAACAGACCCCCTCCCACCCACCCCGGAGACTGAGCTGGATCTTTTGGGACCAGGAGACATACAATGGGCAGACAACAGGAACTTAGTACCAGAACCATATTGCTTTATAGCCAATACTACTTTGCATGTCCATAGGCAGAAGGTCAAAGAAAACAGCTCAGCAGTTGCAATAGGTTTTATCAAGCTTGTGATGTCCCACAGTAAAGTCAAGCCATTCTATCTGCATATTCAGTGCCATTCGCTGGTACCAACTGTAACAGATGGTTGAGAGACAGGTTCCACCCAGACTGACAGAATAGTGCGACACGCCAATAGCATGGCACATCGACTGAACCGGTCAAGGGAAGCCCCCTACTTTTGGTACAGGAACTCCGGTACATTTACACCTATAGCCTCAAGAACTGTAGACCAGAACCCTACCAAGGTTTTGCAAAACAGTAGGTGGTGGAGCAGAGTACCATCATCTCTCCCACATTTTATACAGCGTGGGGAAGGTGAGCGTTTCATTCAGAACCGGCAAACATCATCACATATGACATGGTGAAGTATTTGGAATTGAAGTTCTCTCAGGCCTTGATCCAGGATATGAGCATATAGTGATTTGAAACAGCCGAGTATGGAGGCAGCTGTCCAAGGGTCTCCTACCAAGTCAGTCCAGTACGTAGCCAGTATTTCCAAATGAGAATGTCGACGAAAACCTTTGCACAGTGTGTTCCAATCAGCAATAGTATTTTTAACACAGGTAGTGTTGAAAATGGATGTAGCAAATGAGTATTCAGAAATGAAAGCCCCAGCCATCCAGTGAAACTCTTGTAGTTCGTGGCAGCCTGTAGGTAGGCGAAGAAGTGCTGGGGAGAGATCTGAAAGGTGGTCAGTAGTGATTGGAATGACCTACCATAGGCGTCTCCCCTTCATACAAGTGAAATATAAAGGCAATGCCCTGCCATGTCCATTGTTGGAAGATGAGGCCGCAATCCTGTCCCGGAGGAAAAGCAGCATTGCCCATAAAAGGGAGTAGAAGTCGTGCCCATTAGTCCTCGAGCAGTGTGGAGCCACCGCCAGGCCCAAAATCACGGGTAGAGTAATAGCCGAGGAAACTCCAAAGTTCGCAACAAAGCTGGGCTGGCTTGTAGAAGAAACAGTGGAGACCAAAGAGGCAACATTTTTTTTTTTAGTAAATTCGGGTCACAATATACATAAGAATTAGTAAGCCATTCTCCCACAAATCTCAGTTGGCAGGCTATATTATAAAGACGAAAATCTGGTATACTCAAGCCCCCTGGCTCCTTAGAGCTTGTCAAAATAGTATATTTTACCCTTGCCCTTTTACCGGCCCAAATAAACTGAGTAATAGCTGACTGAAGGGTTTTCAAATCTTGTGCTGTACGCCAGCAGGGTAGCATATGTAATTTATAAAGTATTTTGGGAACAGTCACCATTTTCACCAAGGTACAACGGCCAAAAAGGGACAATGGGAGGGAGCGCCATGCTGCCAACTGCGATTGTAGAGTTACCAATGTTTCCTTAATATTTAGAGTGTATAAACCTTTCAAGTCCCTGGGGATCCATACCCCTAGATATTTGAGTTTGTCCGGGGCCCAAGTAAACGGGAAAGTGTCCCCTCAAGTATGTTGTAGGTGTGGGTCTAGAGTCAATGCTTCCAATTTTGAGAAATTAATCTTAAGTCCCGCTAGGTCCCTGAATTGATTGAACAACCGTTTAATGGTGGGGATACTGGTGCGGGGGCATCCCACAAACAGTAATATATCAGCAAACATAGCTAATTTCAACGGGTGGTCCCCAATGCTAAGACCCAAGAAATTTTGGTCGCGGCGCAAACAGGTTGCCAAAGGCTCAATCGCCAAAACAAACAACAGTGGCGACAGGGGGCACCGTTGTTGCACTCCACAATGGAGAGAAAACAGGTCAGTAAGAACTCCAATAATAAATATACACGCACTGGGGGTGCTATATAGTGCCTCCATCCACGCCATAAACGTATCATTAAACCCGTACTGCTGCAGGACCCAGAAAAGATATTCCCAAGATAGGGAGTCAAACGCTTTTTCAGCGTCCAGGCTTAAGATCATCGCTTCCACTGAGGATCGGTAATTTAAAGCCGCTATAAGGCGGCGGACATTTCTCACCCCCTGTCGGCCCTTGATGAACCATGTTTGATCCGGGTGTATCATATCAGGGAGGATAGAGTTTAGCCTAGCCGCCAAAACCGCTGCAAAAATCTTTGGGGTAGATTTTAAAAGAAGCGCGCGTGGCCTACATGTACACGCACTACCTGGCGCGCTCACATGTATGCCTGATTTTATAACATGCACGTGCATTAGCGCGCATGTTATAAAATCGGGGGTCGGCGCGAGCAAGGGGGTGCACAATTGTGCACCTTGTGCGCGCCGAGCCGTGCTGCCTTTCCCCATTCCCCCAATCCCTCCCTCCTAACCTGACCTTCCCACCCCTTTCCCTAACCTTTCTCCCCAAAAGTTTTATTTTACCTTTTGCACCTGCAAGTTGCGCATGCCAGTAGCCTGCCGGCATGCGATCCTTCGACACAGCGGCAATGGCCACTGTGTAAGAGGTCTCTGGCCCCACCCCCTCTCTGCCCTGGACCACCCCGCCCCACCCCCGTTCTGCCCCTTTTTGCAAGCCCTGGGACTTACACGTGTCCCAGGGCTTTACACACGTTGCCGGGCCTTTTTAAAATAGGCCCGGCACGCGTAAACCTTTGAAAATCTGGCCCCTTATGTCTACGTTTATGAGAGATATGGGGCGATACGCTGCCACATCCAGTGGGTCCTTACCCTTCTTGGGGAGTACCACAATCATCGATTGATTTATACTAGGGGCTATCAATTTTGTAGCAGCCAGATCACTGTAAAAGGAGGTCAATGTTGGGAGAAAAGAGAAGTTCAATATTCTATAAAATTCGGCCCCCAGCCCGTCTTGCCCTGCAGCCTTCCCTAGGGTTAACCCCTGCATCACAGAGTAAATTTCCCCATCTGTAATTGGCATATTTAAGGGAGCAGATTGGGCAGAAGAGAGCTTGAGCCAGAGAAAATCTTGAAAGAATGATGTAGAGAGTTCAGCATTTCGAGGTTTAGTACTATATAAGGCGCTGTAATATTCTAAGAAGCGGGAGGCGATATCCACCTGTGAGACTCGGCGGTTGCCATCTTTATCTTGTATGCCCGTTATGATAGACTTCTGCTGCTGGACCCTTACCAAATTAGGTAAAAGTATACTAGGCCGATTACTGTGTTTATATAGATGATATTGGTAATAGTGTAAGGACTTAGTAGCCCGCTGGTGTAATAGGAAATTTAAGGCATTACGGGCATGTTCAACCTGAAGGTGCACAGGGTCAGACATATTATTTACGTGCTGCAGTTGAAGGGATTTAAGCACTAGGGTAAGGTGCAGGATCTCCTTGTTACGGGTTCTGTTTAATTTTGTTACATATGCAATAATGTGTCCACGAATCACAGCTTTACCAGCTTCCCATAGTGTAGCAATAGAGATTTCTGGGGCAGTATTTGATTTTATGTATTCCTGCCAGCAGGCCTGCAAATAAGTGTGGAAAGATTTATCGAGAAAGAGGTCGGGATGCATGCACCATGAGAAAGAGGGGTGGGGTGAGCTCCCGATCTCTAGACGCACAGAAAACGCAACATCTTCCTGGATCACTATAACAAAAACAATAGCAGATAAGATAAATCCCATAATAACGAAAATTATAAAAGAACAAAAAAATCAGAATCTCTGGTACAACAAAAACATCAGAGCAGCCAAACAGAAACTCAGAAAAATAGAGAAATTATGGAGAAAAAACAAAACAACCACACTACTAAATGCATACAGAACACAACTAGCAGAATACAAAAAACTCATCCATAAAACAAAAAAAGACTTCTACACCAAAAAAATAACCAAATACCAACAAAACCCTAAGATGCTCTTCAACATAGTAAAAAGCCTAACAAAATCATCTTATGACGATCAATCACTTTCAACACCAAAGATCAATAGCAATGACTTCGCAGACTTCTTTAATGAAAAAATCAAAATCCTCATAAAGAACAACCTAAAAAATGACTCACAAGACTAGAAATTACCAAACATTCAAACAAAAACCTGGTCCAACTTTGAAACAGCATCTTCCTTAGAAATCCAAATGATCATTAAAAAAATGAACCCAGCTAAACACCCTGTTGACACCATACCCATTACAACAATAAAAAATCTCGAACCACCAATAACCAAGACGTTAACTAAAATTGTAAACCTTTCCCTCATGGAAGGAAACTACCCAGAATGCCTAAAATCGGCAATCATCAAACCCATTCTAAAAAAGAATAATCTAGATCCAGAAAACCCACTGAACTACCGACCCATATCAAACCTCCCATTCATTGCCAAAATCATTGAGAAAGTTTTCCACACTCGGCTCACTGACCATCTAGATAAAAATAACATCCTCCTACCCTCTCAATTTGGCTTCAGAAAGCAACTGAATACTGAAACCCTACTACTTGCAATGAACGACTTTGTACTCAAAGGTTTTGAAAAAGGCCAAAGTTACCTTCTAATCCTGCTCGACCTATCAGCAGCCTTTGATACAGTAAACCACTCTATCTTGATTAACCGTCTATCTGAAATTGGAGTTAATAAAACAACCTTTCAATGGTTCTCCTCGTACCTGTCACAAAGATCCTACCAAGTGCTACTTAATGATTCCCTCTCAAAGAAAATCAACCTAAACACTGGAGTTCCCCAAGGATCCGCTCTATCAGCGACGCTCTTTAACATCTATCTGCTCCCATTATGCCTCTTCCTTTCAAATCTGAATCTGACCCACTTCATCTCTGCTGATGATATTCAAATATTAATCCCAATAAAAAAATCACTAGAAGAAACATACAAATTAACAGCCAATTACCTAAACAGTATAAAGGAAATACTAACCAACCTAGACAAGACTGAATTAATATTATTAGACAGAAAGAACAACTCTCCTCAAATACCACCGCTCAACCTCATGAACCAAAATACAATCATATCTCCAATCAACCATGTCCGCAACCTCGGAGTAATAATTGACAGAGAACTTTCTTTCAAAAACCATATATCAACAAAATTCAAAGACAGTTATCATAAACTACTTACACTCCGTCATCTAAAACCTTTTCTTTCCAACAATGACTTCAGATCAGTCCTTCAATTACTAATTTTCTCCAACATAGACTACTGCAACTCTCTTCTTCTCAACTTACCTCTAAATACCATTCACCCACTCCAGATGCTGCAGAACGCAGATGCAAGAATCCTCACAGGATCAAAAAAGCATGACCACATCACTCCAACACTTATTTCACTTCACTGGCTACCAATAAGATACAGGATTGAATACAAAGTCCTATCCATCTTACATAAAATTATATATGAAAAACAAGAAAATTGGCTAAGCCCCTACATACAACTACATAACCCAAGCAGAAACCTTAAATCAGCAAATAAGGGACTCCTAAAAACACCACCAATGCACTCAAATCAACTCACCTCAACCCAAAAAAGAGCAATCTCCCTTGAATAGCCCAAAATTTTTGAACTCCCTACCATCTGAGCTCAGAACTCAAGAAAACCTAAAAACCTTCAAAAAGGATCTAAAAATGTGGTTGTTCAACAAAGCATACCAACTCACCCAATGAACAACACAACAACATTGCCCTCCAATCCACCCTCAAGAATAAATGAAATTCATCACATCTATATTTTATAAATAAGAAGTGAAACATAAAACTGAACTATAACCTTGCACATGATACCCCCTATGCTTAATAACAGTTTGTACCTTTTGAAACCCTTGTTTAACCCCCCTTTATCCCTGTAACCTTATATTTTGTAAACCGTTATGATGGCGTTATTTTGATGATTCCGAATGATGGTATATAAAACTTGTTAAATAAATAAATAAATAAATACATAAAATAGAAATAGTGCCAATAGTGGCATGTTCTGCTCTCAAGAACAGAGTGTCGAAAATCAGAAAATAGTCCAATTGGAAATATGCTTGATGGGGATTAGAAAAAAAGGTAGAATCCTGTTCCCCAGGATGGAGTAGCCACCAAACATTGAGCAGTCCAACTCATGTGATACAAAGTTAACTCCCATTTGTCGATCTCTAAGGCCCACAGCCCTGGGGGGGTTTACAATCACTTGCTTTATCCATTACTGTATTAAAGTCCCCTCCCACCACCAGCCTATAGTCACTTAGGTCCATAAGACAGGCTACCAAATTAGTGAAAAAGGTGTGGGAATACATGATAGGTGCATATTTGTTACAAAATTCCACCTTCTGCCCATATAAAGTTCCTGCCACTATTACATAATGGCTATCAGGGTTGTGCAACACCCAGTCTTCCTGAAAAGGTAATTGCTTGTGGAAACGGATGGCCACCCCACATTTTCAAGAGGTGAAAGAAGAGTACACACAGCGCCCCACCCAATTGCTCTTCGATTTCCCATGTTCTATATCCGTCAAATGAGTTTCCTGTAAGAATACCACATTTGATCTCAGACGTCGGAACATGGATAGTACTTTACTCTGCTTAATAGGGGAATGTATTCCATCAACATTTAGGGAAGTAACCTTCACCTTAACCATTTTTATCTGTAGGATATGGATTGGTAAGAGGAGCCCACAGAGGACCCCCAGCATATGAATATGTGACTAAGAGCTCAGGGCCTCCCAGCCTAGGCCCCAAGAGTAAGACTCCTCCCGTGCCCCTACCATAGCCCTGGTAAGTGAGAACCCCTGTGCTCGGTCTCCCCCTCATATTTACATACCCCTGGGTCTGTCCCCCCCCCCCCCCCACCACCACCCTCCACCCACACACACATACACATCCATCCACATTCACACTGAATCACAAATAACATCTTTATGCTCCAAGAGGATCGAGGTCTCCCTTCACACAAACTACACATGAACGTCTGTACTCAGGAATACCACCCCCCCCCCCCCAATGTCCCCTCTCCATTACCACAATTCTGTTTAAGGGGAACGTCCCTACCAAAACCATGTAAACTCTCTTATGCAGGAAAACTACTTCTGAATGGTAGACTACCAGGAACGTTCAGAATAGGGGCAGTTAACCATTAATAAGAAAGCTTGGCATAAAAAGTATAGGCCATCGGTCTGCTAGGCCCCAGATGCCATCAGGAGTAATAACAGCCAGTCCATTAGTACTCACTACACAGTCCTTAATTGAAGTAGATAAGCAAACTCATGGCCAGGTGTAATTTCCAAAGTCATGTTACATTTGCCATTGGTAATGAGGCTAGAAAAGCTGCCGCTTGATCTTTCGTGTTGAAAAACAGCACTTTATTTTCATGGGATACCCTCAATTTAGCAGGATATAGTAGCGCAAAACAGATTCCTCGTTTGTGGAGTTCTGAGCAGGCAGGTGACATCTCTCTGCGTTGGGCTGCTGTAGAGGCAGAGAAGTAATTAAACAGAAGAATGCGATTTCCTTGATATTCGACTGCTGCATGTTGGCAGAAAGCCTGCAGCAGCTGGATCTTATGAGCCCAATTTAGGATATGGGCCATCACTGGACGTGGCCTGGCAGCATTTTCCCATGGTGGGCCCACTCTGTGGATGTATTCACATCGGTGATGCATCGGAGGTGGACCCTTGGGCTGAGGTGGGGTTGACGCAATCCGTAGGTAAGGACCTAAGAGTCCCTAGCGTTGGCAGGTGGAGTGGGCTGATAGGCAGAGGGCGCTGGAGCATCACCTATACCAGCCCTCGATCCCCATGGGTTGAGTCTTTGGGTGCCGGGGCCGGCAAGACTTAGGTGGGCCTCAAGATAGGATAACAAGAGACGCTGGTTCAGCCCAGAGACAGCAGGCGAGGGATGGAGTAGTCCTGCTCTGGACTGGGTAAGGTTCTGGAAACTCAGGCACCAATGAGACAAAGGTAGACTGAGGACAGTCGAGAAAAGATAGGCTGAAGCCTAATAAGTCCACATCCAGGGAGTAGGCAGAAGAGGCGTACAATGGTAGGCTTGAGTCAGGGCCGGCGGCAATCCAGGGGCTGTGGCAAGCAATGTTGAGGTCTGATCACAGAGATAGTCAGTAGTGTTCTCAATTGAAGCTGAGGTCTAAGTGAAGAAGTCAGTAGCGTAGGGCGAAGCAGAGGTCTGGGTCTGGAGAAAGGCTGTAGAGTAGTCAGGCGAAGCGAGGTCAAAGTCTATGTAATCAATCCGAAGCATAAGCAGGGCAGGAACAAGGAGAACAGGAACCAGGAACAATGAGGATCAGGAATGAGTAGTAGAGATGAATCTCTTAGCGGCAACGAGTACTCGAGTACCAAGGAGACCTGTTGCAAAGGCAATGCGCCTAGGAAAGGGCGCAACGTGAGTGGCGGCATCTCTCTGCGGACCATGTGGAGTGGCCCAACGAGTAGTGGCATCAGGACCGGGAACGCTGGAAACTGCAGCGTGGCCGGAGGCCCCGGGGGAGACCAGAGGACAGAGCTAGCAGCCCACCGCTGCCAGCGAGGAGGAACCAGAGGCTGGATCCTTAAGAAAAGGTGAGAGGGTAGTGCCGCTGGTCTACCATGGACGGCATGTGTAACAGTACCCCCCCCCCCCCCCTTTTACGCCCTCCTCTTGGAGATCGGGGTTTGCCTGGATGGGCACGATGATAATTCAGGAGGAGAGTTTTGTCCAGGATGTTCTGAGCTGGTTCCCACAAATTTTCTTCGGGCCTGTAACCGTCCCAAGAAAGGTGGTCTCTCTACGGCGGACGTCGAGGACTTTGTGTACCTTGTACGTCATATTGGTTTCTGCCACAAGTGGAGGTGGTTCAGGAGTCTTCCAGGCAGGCCAGGATAGGACCACAGGTTTTAAAAGCGATACATGGAATGTATTATGTATTCCCAGCGTAGGAGGCAGCCGGAGCTGATATGTAACGGGTCCAATGCGTTGTGTGACCATAAAAGGTCCAATATACCTTGGAGCAAACCTTTGGGATGGTATTCGAAGTCGGATATACCGTCTACTTAACCAGACTTTCTGGCCAGGGAGGAATTCAGGAGCTGAGCGACGTCGACTGTCAGCAGTTCTCTTGGCCCGGGAAGTGGCGTGACGTAAGCGTAGATTTGTCTGCTCCCATAAAGTTTGAGGGCATCCACAGTAGCCTGTGCCACAGGGGACGGCACTGATAGAGGTATGGGCAGCGGTGGTTGTGGTTGTTTTCCATAGACAATAGAGAACGGTGACGTGCCTGTAGCAGTGGCAACGTGGGAGTTGTGAGAAAACTCCGCCCAGGATAGAAATCTGGACCAATTTTCTTGGCGACCATTGATGTAAGCATGCAGGAAGGCCTTCAGAGAGTGATTCATTCATTTGGCTTGTCCGTTGGCTTGGGGATGATAGGCAGTTGTTAAGCTGACATTAATACCAAATTTTTGGCAAAGAGCATGCCAATATCTAGCAACGAACTGTGGACCTCTGTCTGAGACAATGTCCTCAGGTAGGCCATGCAATCTAAAAATATGATGGAAAAATAGGCGTGCCAGCTGTGGAGCAGATGGTAAGAACATAAGAACATAAGAAAATGCCTTACTGGGTCAGACCAAGGGTCCATCAAGCCCAGCATCCTGTTTCCAACAGTGGCCAATCCAGGCCATAAGAACCTGGCAATTACCCAAAAACTAAGTCTATTCCATGTTACCATTGCTAATGGCAGTGGCTATTCTCTAAGTGAACTTAATAGCAGGTAATGGACTTCTCCAAGAACCTATCCAGTCCTTTTTTAAACACAGCTATATTAACTGCACTAACCACATCCTCTGGCAACAAATTCCAGAGTTTAATTGTGCGTTGAGTAAAAAAGAACTTTCTCCGATTAGTTTTAAATGTGCCCCATGCTAACTTCATGGAGTGCCCCCTAGTCTTTCTACTATCCGAAAGAGTAAATAACCGATTCACATCTACCCGTTCTAGACTTCTCATGATTTTAAACACCTCTATCATATCCCCCCTCAATCGTCTCTTCTCCAAGTTGAAAAGTCCTAACCTCTTTAGTCTTTCCTCATAGGGGAGCTGTTCCATTCCCCTTATCATTTTGGTAGCCCTTCTCTGTACCTTCTCCATCGCAATTATGTCTTTTTTGAGATGCGGTGACCAGAATTGTACACAGTATTCAAGGTGCGGTCTCACCATGGAGCGATACAGAGGCATTATGACATTTTCCGTTTTATTCACCATTCCCTTTCTAATAATTCCCAACATTCTGTTTGCTTTTTTGACTGCCGCAGCACACTGTACCGACGATTTCAATGTGTTATCCACTATGACACCTTGATCTCTTTCTTTTGTTGTAGCACCTAATATGGAACCCAACATTGTGTAATTATAGCATGGGTTATTTTTCCCTATATGCATCACCTTGCACTTATCCACATTAAATTTCATCTGCCATTTGGTTGCCCAATTTTGCAGTCTCACAAGGTCTTCCTGCAATTTATCACAATCTGCTTGTGATTTAACTACTCTGAACAATTTTGTGTCATCTGCAAATTTGATTGTCTCACTCGTCGTATTTCTTTCCAGATCATTTATAAATATATTGAAAAGTAAGGGTCCCAATACAGATCCCTGAGGCACTCCACTGTCCACTCCCTTCCACTGAGAAAATTGCCCATTTAATCCTACTCTCTGTTTCCTGTCTTTTAGCCAGTTTGCAATCCATGAAAGGACATCGCCACCTATCCCATGATTTTTTACTTTTCCTAGAAGCCTCTCATGAGGAGCTTTGTCAAACGCCTTCTAAAAATCCAAGTATACTATATCTACCGGTTCACCTTTATCCACATGTTTATTAACTCCTTCACAAAAGTGAAGCAGATTTGTGAGGCAAGACTTGCCCTGGGTAAAGCCATGCTGACTTTGTTCCATTAAACTATGTCTTTCTATATGTTCTGTGATTTTGATGTTTAGAACACTTTCCACTATTTTTCCTGGCACTGAAGTCAGGCTAACCGGTCTGTAGATTCCTGGATCGCCCCTGGAGCCCTTTTTAAATATTGGGGTTACATTTGCTATCCTCCAGTCTTCAGGTACAATGGATGATTTTTTTTTTATAATTTATTCTTTATTAGTTTTTAAATGATTACATCATGTAAATAATAACAAATATGTATCACAGTACATTCACCACAATACACATTACATAATACGGGGGAGAATATTCAACAATTAGCAAGGAAATTATGTCTAATTTGAGTCCCTTATAATCAAAAAAAGGAGGCTCTCTTTAGTCAATACAACCATAAATGGAGACAGGAGTCAATTTATTTTAACAAGGTCCTTTTACCATTAATTTTCAATTTCATTTACTGATTTATCCAATAAGAATGTCTCTAAGTGAACTGGATCGGAGAATCCAAATTTTTTCCCCTTATAATTAATATAACATAAGCAAGGAAACTTTAAGAAGAAAGATGCTCCCAAAGCCACTACTCGATGTTTTAACGCCAGAAAGGTTTTCCTTCTGGCTTGGGTGGCTCTGGCCACATCCGGGAATATTTGAACCTTAGATCCACAAAAAGAGACATCTTTATATACAAAGAACTTTCTGAACAGTTTGTCTTTATCTTGTTCAGACACAAAAGTAATAAAAAGGGTTGCCCTATTCTCGATTAAGTCCAGAGATTCCTCCAAGAAGGTTGATATACCAATACTTGGAGGTGATTCTGGACTGTCACCGAGTTTATTCTTTTCCCTTTTCTTCCTTAAATAATAAATTTTTGACAAACTAGGAATTTCTTCATCTTTATACATTAAAACTTCTTTCAAAAATTTCTTAAACATTTCTAATGGGGACAAAAGACGAGTAAGAGGAAAATTTACCACTCTCAGATTTCTTATCCTCAACTGATTTTCCATTCTTTCTAGCTCATTATGAATGTTCAAACTATCAGTCATAAAAGTATTTTGAGATGACTGAACTAGATGTAACTTCTCCTTTACTTCAGATATATCTTTCTCAAATTTCAAACTTTTTATCCCCTGTTCATTAATTTTCTCAGAATTTACATTTATAATAGAAGACAAAGATCTGTTCATAAGTGCAATGTTATTATCCATTTTTGAAATAGCTTTCCATAGACCTGATAATGTAACGTTGTTTGGATCTGCATCCTGAACAACGCTACTACTAAGAACTAAGTGGGTTGCACATTTATAACTTCAAGTAACGATTTCTCAGTCCCATGGTTTCCTGCTTGTGAAACCAAGCTTACTTCCAATGGATTGAGTCCCCCTAGTTCTGTAGCCAATTCAGTAGATGAGGACTTACTTGGCTCAGGCGGCAAAACTGGACCTCCTTCTGGACTGAGGGAAGCGAAAGATAAGCTTCCCAATCCATCCTCATTTGGATCAGACCTCTGTCTTACGACGTGCTGATCCATGGGGCCGGTGCGAAGTTGAGGCACTGGTGATGAAGTAGCTGTCTTGGCTTTTCTCTTTTTCCCCATCTGTGAAAAGGAGATTACCCAAAACAGTCTCCTGGCCAAACTCCCAAACTCTCCCGGACGAAGCCGGACTAAGCCGCGCGCGTGGCTTAGGCGACACGCGCCGCGTCACTGGTCGATTTCAAGCCGTAGCCCCGCCCCTTGACGCAAGTGGGGATGTCCTCAGCTGTTGGTAGTAATCGGATCAGGGGCTTCCCTCGGCTCAAGTCCACAACTCTCACCGGCTGGAAAATAGGTAAAGCGCCTTCCTCCTGTGCAAGGTCCCAGGGAGAGGTGGCCAGCGGCCCCCTCCATCTCCTTCTCTCTCCCCGGTAATCCGCGGGTCACCGGCCAATTTCAAGCCGTAGCCCCGCCCCTTGACGCAAGTGGGGACGTCCTCAGCTGTTGGTAGTAATCGGATCAGGGGCTTCCCTCGGCTCAAGTCCACAACTCTCACCAGCTGGAAAATAGGTAAAGCGCCATCCTCCTGTGCAAGGTCCCAGGGAGAGGTGGCCAGCGGCCCCCTCCGTCTCCTTCTCTCTCCCCCACAATGGATGATTTTAATGATAAGTTACAAATTTTTACTAATAGGCCTGAAATTTCATTTTTTAGTTCCTTCAGAACTCTAGGGTGTATACCATCCAGTCCGGGTGATTTACTACTCTTCAGTTTGTCAATCAGGCCTACCACATCTTCTAGGTTCACCGAGATTTGATTCAGTCCATCTGAATTATTACCCATGAAAACCCTCTCAATTACGGGTACCTCCCCAACATCCTCTTCAGTAAACACCGAAGCAAAGAAATCATTTAATCTTTCCGCGATGGCCTTATCTTCTCTAAGTGCCCCTTTAACCCCTCGATCATCTAACGGTCCAACTGACTCCCTCACAGGGTTTCTGCTTCGGATATATTTAAAAAAGTTTTTACTGTGAGTTTTTGCCTCTACAGCCAACTTCTTTTCAAATTCTCTCTTAACCTGTCTTATCAATGTCTTACATTTAACTTGCCAATGTTTATGCCTTATCCTATTTTCTTCTGTTGGATCCTTCTTCCAATTTTTGAATGAAGATCTTTTGGCTAAAATAGCTTCTTTCACCTCCCCTTTTAACCATGCCGGTAATCGTTTTGCCTTCTTTCCACCTTTCTTAATGTGTGGAATACATCTGGACTGTGCTTCTAGAATGGTATTTTTTAACAATGACCATGCCTCTTGGACATTTTTTACTTTTGTAGCTGCTCCTTTCAGTTTTTTTCTAACAATTTTTCTCATTTTTATTTTATCAAAGTTTCTTATACCTGCAGGGAGTGAGAACCTCAAGGGGACGTCATAAGAACTATACCACCATGGTTCTTTATTTTTTTCTTTAAAACTAATCGGAGAAAGTTCTTTTTCACTCAAGCCACAATTAAACTCTGGAATTTGTTGCCAGAGGATGTGGATAGTGAAGTTAGTGTAGCTGGGTTTAAAAAGGATTGGATAAGTTCTTGGAGGAGAACTTATTAATCAAGATGACTTAGAAAATAGCCACGAAAGGAAAGGGTTTAAAGACTTATTAGGCATTAATACGTGCATTTTCATGTTGTAATTGTACTTTGCACTAAATGCTTTAATAAAACCTTCAATTCAGAAAATAGCCACTGCTATTACTAGCAGCAGTAACATGGAATAGACTTAGTTTTTGGGTACTTGCCAGGTTCTTATGGCCTGGATTGGCCACTGTTGGAAACAGGATGCTGGGCTTGATGGACCCTTGGTCTGACCCAGTATGGCATGTTCTTATGTTCCATGGACCCGGTCGCTAGTCTAATAACCAGGATCGCAACAATACAATGCACAATTAATTCTCACAATAAGTCGGATATGAGCAGACATTTGGCCGAACGTTTATTAATGACTTCCACAACTCCCAAGTTGTCACACCAGAATATAACCTTCCTGTTAGAGAGACACGATCCCCACAGGCAGACCGTGACTACTATCGGAAATAACTCTAAAAAGGTCATATTCTTAGTAGTTCCCTGAGCTTTCCAATCTTCCGGCCATAAAGCTACACACCAGAATCCTTGAAAATAAACTCCAAATCCTACAGTACCAGCGGCATCTGTAAACAAGGCATTACCATTGAAGTTGCTTAAAATCGGTTCCAAATTACCAAATCCTCCCTCATTCTCTTGGAAATACGAATATGGTGGTAGCTCTGAAGGACACCCTGCATAGCAAAAGAGAACCTACAGAGGAAAACTCTTCCCATTGGAATGATGTGACAGGTGAAGTTCAGACTCCCCACCAAGGCTTGAAACTCTTGTAGTGTCAACTTAGCCCGCACTAGCAAACTCTTAACAAACTTCCTCAAATTAACGACCTTGTCAGCCGGCAACCAGGAAACCATGTCTATAGAGTCCAATTCTATTCCAAGGAAGACTAACTTCGTCCCAGGCCCCACTGTCTTGTTCTCCATGATAGAGTTCCCAAAAGTATCTGCCACCATGCGAAAGCATTGCAGTAACTCAGTGCATTCCACTGTATTCTCTCTCCCCACCAAAAAGAAGTCATCTAAGTAGTGGACGATAAAGGGGGAACCGGAGCACTGCTCCAGCACCCAGTGTACAAAAGTACTGAAGGCTTCAAAATAAGCACATGCAATCGAGCAGCCCATAGGCATGGCATTTATCAAAATAGAAAGCATGGAGATCACGTGATGCGGTGAGCCCGTACAGACGCACGCTGTGGGGCTCCGGGTGCTGACTCCCTAAAAGCCGACAAACTAAGGTGAAAAAACCCCTTTTGGGAACGCTCAAACAGCTCCTGAGGAGAGAGGGAAACCTCTGCGAAGCGTTAGTGGCGGATTTAGCGAGCCGGTGATGACTGCAAAACCTCCCAGGAGAGACAAAATAAAACAGAGTGGCACTGAATCCAAGATGGCGGACAGAAGGCGAGCATCCGACGGTCCGGGCCTGGATGATGGGGCGGTAGCGCGGCTGACCACGGTGGTGGTTGCCGCGCTTGAACATAAGTTTGAAGGCATCAACGAGCACTTTACTGCTGTGAAAGATACCTTAGGCGATATCGGTCGGCGCATAGACATTGCAGAGGGGAGAATTTCTGTCGTGTAGGAGGATCAGCAGGCCCTCTCCCACAAGGTAACTGCATTAGAGACTACAGTTAAGCAGGCAGAGGAAAAAAATTGAAGACCTCGAAAACCGGGCAAGGCGTAACAACTTAAAATTTATGGGCCTGCCCAAAGAGATACAGGATGGGGACTTACAGGCTGCATTGGAGGGGTGGTTACCCGATGCCCTGAAACTGCCCGATTTAACTGGGAAAATACAAATCGAGCGTGCACATCGCCTCGGCCCTAAGAGGGATTCAGATAGATGACCAAGACTTGTGATAGCCTGCTTTTTAAACTGGGTGCAAAGAGCAGCTATCCTTACAGCATTCCGGAAACTTCGGGAGTTGCATTACAAAGAGCACAGGGTGATCATGTTCCAGGACTACTCTGGGGCGGTGGCAGCACGGCGACGCCTATTTACGCCATATTGTACCGACCTTTATAATAGGAATCTTCGGTTTGCCCTACAATACCCAGCAACTCTGAAGATATGGAAAGATGGTACAACTCATGTTTTTGAACATCCAGATAAGGTAGCGGCATGGATAAAGGAAACTCTTGGCTCCAAATGACTATAACTCCAAATGGCTATACCACTGGGTTTGACTTTGCAACTTCTAACAATGTGCTACAGAGCTCACATCTGGGAGCGAAGAAAAGGACAACAGGATATCATAAAGGACAGACCACCACGCCACTACAAAATTGACAAAAGTAACTTTAAACAACATAACGGGGGCAGAAAAAAAGGAAAACAAACAAAAAAAAAATCTGATGGTTTGGAAATTTATTTTATGACATGGTTAAGTGCTGTTTGAACTTTGCATATGAAGTTGTTTCCTAACATTAGCGGAGAATGTTCCCCAAATAGGGGTTGTTGCAGAGGGGTTCAGCACCCGAGCGCATGGACACGGATCTTCTGCCCACGTGTTATGGGCATGCAGGTTCGCCTGTTATGTAATATTGGGGGAAGGGGACAGGGGGGGTGGGGTGGGAGGGGGGAGGCGACAGAGGCCAGGGAGGGAGGCAAAAAGGGATATCATGGTGGTTCAGTGCTCAGTACAGCACGGGGTCCAGGCTGGGAGACCCTTGGGCTGGTTACAAAAGAATGTAATAGACAGATATGCCACTGATTTGATTACTGGATGAACACTTTACGTTATATTTCTTGGAATGTAGGGGGCATAGGCACGCCGATTAAACGACAAAAAATACTGAGTGCATTGCAGCGTCAGAAAGTGGGGATAGCCGGCTTGCAGGAGACACATTTGTCCTTGGGGGAGGCTCTTAAGTTAAAAAAGTTATGGGTGGGGCAGTGTTACGTGGCTCTGGCAGTGGGACGCAAAGCAGGAGTAGCAATTTTAATACATAAGACCCTAAAATTTGAACTATCCCAACAGCTAGCAGATGGGGAAGGTAGATATCTCATTTTAATCGGAAAGGTGCAAGGCCAAGACGTGATAATTTGTAATATCTATGCACCCAATTCATCTACGCATGCATTCTACCAGGGATTAATGCAAAAATTACTACCGATTGCAAAGGGCCCTGTTGTAGTGATGGGGGACTTCAATTGTGTCCATGAGCCAGATTTAGATAGATCAAAACCTGTTCAAACCATACCAGATCTAACGGGTAAGGGAGTCGCCTATCTCTGCACGGAGCTTCGTCTTCTAGATGTATGGAGGGTACTTCACCCGACCGAAAGAGACTATACCGATGTTTCGAGGGCCCACTCCACTATGTCTAGAATAGACTATGTACTGGTCTCCGAGGCATTGTTCACTAGGGTGCAACAAGCAAAAATTGGGCCGATAGAAATCTCAGATCATGCGTTGATTTGGATTGATATAACTAGGGGTCAGGAGCTAACTCCAACAAGATTATGGAGGTTTCCTAGTCATATGGCGGGCGACAAGAAATTCCAGGATTTTTTGCAGGAAAAGTGGAGAGAGTATGTATGACATAATGAGGCACATAAAAGTAATCCTAGAATATTCTGGGAAGCCAGCAAGGCTGTAATGAGAGGGGAAATTACGTCCTATATGATTGCATTAGCTAAGGCCAGGACAAAACTGATATTGAATCTCGAAAGAAAGTTGCAAAGGGCCAAGGCCCAGCTAGCTAGACAACAGACATCAGCAGCTAGAATGGAGTATACTGATACCTTGCATACCCTGAATGCCTTACTACATGAGAGAGCGCAACAAATGTTGAGGAAAAGCACTCATACACTATTTAGATTTGGGAATAAATCAGGGCGATTACTTGCAAATATGGTAAAGGTGGCACGGGGGAAAATGATTATAGATAAGTTAAAGGATAGAGCGGGTAAGCCTCTACAATCCGGAAGAGAAGTGTTTGCTGCATTTCGGAAATTTTATGAGCAGCTTTACACTGAGGACCGAAAGGGTGAGCGGCAACAGGTGGAAGAATTTTTTAACAGGCTTGAGCTACCGCAGATTACGGAAGCTCAACTTACCTATCTGAATAAACCGCTTGAGCAGGTAGAAATTATTCAGGTTATTCGGAGTAGCAAACATTATAAAGCTCCGGGTCCAGATGGGTTCAGTGCTGAATACTATAAGAGTCTGTGTCATCAAGTGACTGGAGATCTACTTGCTTATTATCAGGAGGCCCAAAGACAGGAGGCGTTTCCGGTGGGGGTCACAAAGGTCTATATAACGGTATTGGAGAAGCCGGGAAAGGACCTATCCTTACCCGCCTCCTACCGGCCGATCTCTTTACTGAATTTTGAAGCAAAAATGTTTGCTAAAATCTTAGCAGACAGGATGAGTAATGTATTCCCTACTATTATTACTCAGAATCAGGTTGGGTTTGTTAAAGGGTGATCCGTTAGCACAAATATAGCTAAATTGTTGATAGCCATGAAGGAATGTCAAACGCGGGAGACAGAGGCAATGATTGTTGGCTTTGACTCTGAAAAAGAGTTCGACAGAGTGTCATGGGAATATCTTTTTTCAGTACTGCGCCGCTATGGCTTTCATGGAGACATCACACAAAACATTGCATTACTGTATCAGCGGCCACAGTCGGCTATTATAGCAAATGGGCAAGTATCGGAGGATTTTCATCTACTTAGGGGCACGAGGCAGGGATGTCCCCTATCGCCCTTGCTATATATACTGTCCATAGACCCACTGCTTCGGAAAATAGAGACAGACCCCTTGATTAAGGGATTTATCTGGGGATGCCAAGAATTTAAGGTGTCTGCTTTCGCAGACGACGTTCTAGTCTTTCTCACAACCCCTCAAAGATCATTAGCGAGAGTCCTTCAACACCAAACCTTATTTGGGTCTTTTGCAGGTTTAAAAATTAATATCGATAAATCAGAGGCGATGGATATTGGCGGGGATATACGGGGAAACTGGGTGGGGGATTTTCCGCTTCGCTGGGTACATAAGGAAATGAAATACTTGGGAATTCAGCTACCGAGGGACGTGAATAAGGTGCACGACGCCAATATTACCCCACTGCTTAAGAATATGGAAAGTAAATTGCAGACCTGGACTGGTTTGCCACTGTCCTTAACCGGTAAAATTTTCCTGTTAAAGATGAGGGAATTGCCTCGCTGGCTCTATATAATGCAACATATCCCACTGTGGCTAACAAAGAAGGAACTAAATCAGATTAATAGCTTGGTGAGGAAGTATCTCTGGGGGGGCAAGACTGCGCGGATACCCCTGCAGACATTACAACTGACTAAACTTCAGGGAGGCTTGGGATGTCCCAACTGGAGACATTATAATTTGGCATGCATGTTACGACATATACAAGATTGGATAGATGGGACGGGGAAATTTACACCATTAGAGTTTTTAAAAACTGGTTTACGCCCGTATAGACTTGAAAATATTATGCAGATCACTAATATGAAACTTCCAGCCGCTTGTAAGCAACATTTATTATTTAAATCTGGGAGGAAGGCTTGGAGCTTCTTGTGTCTACGTTTGCTCCAACTGGGGAAATGCCTCACCCCATTTCTTACTCTGGGTGGAAATCCACAATTTGAGGCGGAACTGGATAGCCCAGTTTTTCAGAGATGGAGTGCGCACGGCTTACATAGCGTCTACCAATTTTATGACTTAAATACGGGAGTGCTTAGAAGTTTTGGAGATCTACAGGCCCTGTATAAGTTAGATACACATGATTTCTTTGCTTATTTACAAGCGAGGCATTACCTTGTACAAGTATTTTGTTCCCAGCCATTGGAGCCGACCTGGGAAGGACTGCGGGATTTTTTTATTCTTAGTAGCAAGAGAGATAATTCCTGCTCCGAGTTCTCTAAAGTGTTGAAAGAGAGGCTGGATCGCTCTGCTCTTATGGCTATACAAAACAAATGGGTATTACAGGCGGATATATATTTAGCCTTGGAGGACATTGCTACAGTATTAAATAGTTGCTACACTCTCTCTGAAAATGTGGGGATCCGGGAGATAGGATTTAAGATATTGCATTGTATGTATATGCCTAGAACTAGGTTGTATGCTGCAAAACTTTGTGAATCTGATATGTGTTTGAAATGCCTGAAAGAGAAAGGGTCTTATTTCCACAGTCTATGGGAATGTGAACAGATAGTCCTTTTCTGGGAAGAAGTTTTGGAAGAACTTAGTCGGATTATGTCGGTGCGCATATTACGGGATCCTAAACTATGCCTAATGCGTCTTCTTCCCACACAACTGCAGACGTTAGCGTCACATGACCAAGTGTTCATGGGTAAAGCGCTACTTATTGCGTTACAGACGATCATGGCTGAATGGATTACAAAGGACAGACCATGCGGGGGTCAGTGGCATTCCAGATTAATAACCTTATTGCAACATGAATATCTAACAGCCAAAGCACAAGCTTCGAACCAGCGCTCTATCTGTTATGCCATCTGGGACAAGTTTTGGAAGACGCTACTGCATTCCAAGAGAGACCTTATTTCCAGATATACGGACTATGAATCCACCAATGATACGAGGACTGCCTCTTAACCCTGGCAGGGGGGGGGAGGGGGTGAATGGATCCTGAATGGCAGGGAGGAGTGGGGGGAGAGGGGTACGGGGGGGTACGGGGAGTGGGAGTTATACACTTATTCTTGTTCTTGTTTTTATTAGGGCTGTTGTCACTTAAGTCGAAAATTTCAATAAAGAAATGATGACAAAAAAATAGAAAGCATGGTCAAAAAGGAAACCGAATAAGTGAAAATTATCCGGGTGTACCAGAAGCAGTCTGTACTTGGACTCTTTGTTCACTTTAGCCATTAAGGCTCCCCTCCCCCTCACCATCCAGATGGCTGACTCAAAAGATGCATATTGCACTGTACACAGCTCCTTTGGAACGAAGTCGTTAACGGAATTACCCTCTGGGTAGGACAGGTTATGAATCAACCTGAACTTCCCGGCCGCCTTCTTGAGGATGACCTCCAGAGGTGAAAGAACTAAGTTCCGGAACGGGGGCTCGGCATAGGGACCCATGATCCTACCAAGAGAAATCTCTCCCTCCAATTTCTGTTTTACTATGTGCACCATTTGACGGACAGATGGGCAATTGCCCCCTCCCCCAATTATATTGGGAACCTTAAAAGGAATGTGAAAACCCCATTGAAATCCCTTATATAACATGAGTCCAACCTCCGCAACCGGATATAATTGCAACCATGGCCAAAGCATGTTGACTTTAAATCGGCGTTGGGGCCCACCAGGATAGGTCACTTATCAGGACCCTTGTTGGAGGATCCTGCAGCAGACCCATCACGCTTGATAAACTTCACAGCAGAGTGATTGGAACCGCAGTTGGAGCAGACGTGCTTGAACTTGCAGTCTGGGAACAAACATCTCGAGCGATTGAATCACAAGCAAACATCTGGGATGCTGGTCGTTGCTCATTCCACACCTCCCAGTGCAGGACTCGGCCGAAAGGGCCAACTGTCTGAAGCTGGGGAGTTGCCACTCAACTTCAAATGAAAGGTAAAGGTGGGACCTTTATCTTTCATTTGCGTCAAACAAAGCATACCCCATGAAATCAACTTATTTTCTTCCATCAAATCCCTAAAACATTCATCATAATTGAGCCAGGACCACCCTTCATATTCTTTGTAGCGGCTAGAATGGCATCTGCATAAACCAGCAAAGGGCCATATTGTGAAGGGTCACAATACCCTACTACACTAGCCAGCCAAAGGAATGCCCTGGTCCTGTTATGAATGTTGTGCAACACCTTCTTTTGGGTTCCAGGAAAACGCTTACTGTTCCCTTACTTCTGCTTCTCCTTTCTCTTCCCTCTCCTACCCTCGAGCAACTTAAATATATCTGTGTAACTGCATCGCATAATCCTCTTCCTGAGCACCCTCAGCACATCCTCCCAAAGCTCAGTGAATGTTACTAAAGCAGGAGTGCCTCTGTCACGACCTTTCCCCTTAACTGAGGTGTGACCCGGTGACAGTGAAGAGCTCAGACTCAAGAAGATGAGGAGGAAGAATCCGACGACGAGGAACTTGAAGAGCTAGAACTGCTGATTTTCTTTTTATGTTTGGACTTCATCCGCTTTTTAGCAGGTTTACTAACTTTCACATCTGACGTATTACCCTCAGCTATGCTCACTCGCTCTCCCACTGTACTAACCTGCATGCCGCTATCCTTCTCTAACCCGGAAACGTCCTGGGCCTTGACAGGGGGAGACTGCCCCACGTCTCCTGTCAGAACCTCACCACTTACAATTACTCCAGGAGGTAACTCACCATGATGCTTGGAAGAAGTGCCCGGGAATGGAGTGGTCACAATGGTTTCTGTTGCTGTCACTGGGGTATTGTGCCATGACTCTTGCCGTGAAGTACCTGGTCTTTCCCCTAACTCCTGTACAGCCGGAACCTGCAAAGGCAAACCAGAAACCGCAGCCGCCGGACCAGCACTACTCGCAGCACCACGTGTACCTTTTGCTGCCCCCGACTCCCCATCCGCCCCCGATGCACTGGGCGGATAAAAACCACCAGAAAAAGCCCCAGGACCTGGGTACCAATCCCACTGCCCCATATTACCTCCCACTGGGTCCCCAAACTCCGGATCGCAAGGCCAACTGAAAGGCGGGATACCCCAACTCCCCATGTTAGCTGAGTAACTTGGGTAACCAGGGCTGAGATGCGGCAGGCAGGGACCCTCCCTTTGAGGGAACCAAAATGAGCCAGGACCCTCATAGGGAGGCCTCACAAATGGGGGATGCCTCATCTGCCAGCATTGGAAGGGCCCGGGGCCGTATTGCCGTTGGGGTGGCCAAGACTCACAGATCCCTCCATGCCACCTCTGGGTAATCTATCCTGCCAAGCTCCCCACCATTCTGTAACCCAGAAAATCGATGCAGGGAGCAGTGTTCCATTCCCACGAGAGGGACCTTCTTCCCCTGGCCTACTATTGACTGAGGGTGGGAGCGAGGATCCGGTTCCAGTTAACGAGGTATCCGGCGGGACAGGGCAATGGTTGACAGAAATTGAGTGCTGTCCTGTGTGCCAGCAGGCGTTTGAATGCTATTGAGGCCCACTGGAGGGACAGGGTCTCCAATCTGCTCCTGGGCCTTATGTCCTCCAGCAGTTTTATTTTTGGTGCACGCGCGCACAGGAGCATAATCACAAGTCCTTTTTACCGGACCCGCCTCTATCCCCTCCCCCTTCCGCCATCCTGACTGCGAGAGAAACCTCCCTTGAAGGTGCTTGCCTTACCCGGGGAAGCTGGCTGTCAAGTTGCGACCCCGATGACCCAGGCAAGGATGGCCCACAAGAATCCCCAGGGTCCTCCGCTGCCACTGCTGCCTCCTCGGACTCCATCCTAGACCTGGAAGTCCACTGCAGACCGCACTGGAAGACCAACGTAGACCGTGCTGAAAGCAGAAGACACAGGCAGTTGGCACAGTGGGATCTAAACCGCGCGGGGGGATCCCGAAGGAAGCGTGTGCGAAAGCAACCAGATCGAGGCGACGGAGTGAGGCAAACTCCAGAGTCTCGCAAGCTAACCCTGGAGTATCCTTCCCCTCAACACTGACTCATCACCCTACAGCCAATCGGGGCACTGAAGCCCCGAGATTCAAAAATACCCAAGCCAATGGTTCCTTAGGAACCCGGGCCAGACTAGCTCCTAACCTGCACTCAGCCCAGCCCTCTCCCCATCCTCCACCCCCTTGGGTGTTGGGGCTCCAGTCGGGAGAGAGCCTGACACCACATTAATGTGTGCATGTGGGCACTAGGCCCACCTGCCCTTTCATAATAATAAAAAACAGGGAGGATAACTTAAAACATGCGTGAGCATGCCCATATATGCAGCTATATGGACACGTGTGCATGCACACATTTAATATAGTGAGTGCAAATTCTCACACACTATATAAAATATACTATACATGTTACACTATATAAAATACACATTAATCCACCCAACATGTTCGCATATCAAAAAATATGTGGCATATATTTTAAACATAGCAGCATAAGTTTCAATTTACCCAGCTAAGTGGTGACAAATATCCAGCTAAGTAGTGCTGTGCTGACTTATCTTGATATGTAGAGTTTGAAACTTATCCGGCCATGTAAGATAACCAGATAAGTAAAAGAAAAGTGCCTCATAGGTGGATAAGTAAGATAGATGGATAACTAGCGTTTGAAGATTTATCCAGCTTACTAACACTTTTTAAGACATATCTGGATAAATGGTGGACATCTGCTATGTGCGCATATTTGTGCTCCTAATATTAATCATTTACTCGAGGAAATGTAACTTGGGTATGTTCCTTACGCATTTGTCAGCTTTTATGCATGTAAATGATCAAGTTTGAAAACATGAATGCATGAAGGAAATTACCAGTTAAACCAATTAGTCCACTAGTTTGCCCAGTCTATCTCTAGGTCATCAAGACTCCCATGACTCTACAGCCTGCACCTCCCCCAGTTTACCCAGACCCTTCACCCAGTCACTATTTGCCTATAAAGAATTAAATTCTGACTTACACCTGATAATTAGCAGGTGTAAATATGTGCAGGTAACAGACAGGTTTTAAAATAACACTGTATATGCGTAACTGTTGGCCCCGCCCTGGGCCACCCCTAGTCTGCCTTTTTTTTTATGAGCAAATCTTTTAAGAAGAAGAAAGAAAATGCCATACTGGGTCAGACCAAGGGTCCATCAAGCCCAGCATCCTGTTTCCAACAGTGGCCAATCCAGGCCATAAGAACCTGGCAAGTACCCAAAAACTAAGTCTATTCCATGTAACCATTGCTAATGGCAGTGGCTATTCTCTAAGTGAACTTAATAGCAGGTAATGGACTTCTCCTCCAAGAACTTATCCAATCCTTTTTTAAACACAGCTATACTAACTGCACGAACCACATTCTCTGGCAACAAATTCCAGAGTTTAATTGTGCGTTGAGTAAAAAAGAACCTTCTCCGATTAGTTTTAAATGTGCCCCATGCTAACTTCATGGAGTGCCCCCTAGTCTTTCTACTATCCGAAAGAGTAAATAACCGATTCACCTCTACCCGTTCTAGACCTCTCATGATTTTAAATACCTCTATCATATCCCCCCTCAGTCATCTCTTCTCCAAGGCAGATATTAGCTTCATGAACCCCCTTCCAACACTGCATGTGCTTTATATGACCCACGCAACCAAATACCCCTCATATAAAAGGCAGATATTAGCTTCATGCACCATTACTTACAGGTGTAGGTCTGAAGTTTATAAAATAGCAGTTATGCAAATACGCAGTATGGGGCGGATTTTCAGAGCCCTGCTCGCGTAAATCCGACCAAAACCGGGCAGATTTACGCGAGCAGGGCCCTGCGCGCCGGGAAGCCTATTTTACATAGGCCTCCCGGCGCGCGCAGAGCCCCGGGACTCGCGTAAGTCCCGGGGTTCTCCGAGGGGGGCGTGTCGGGGGCGTGTCGGGGGCGGGCCCGGTCGTCGCGGCGTTTCGGGGGCGTGTCGGCAGCGTTTTGGGGGCGGGTACGGGGGCGTGGCTACGGCCCGGGGCCTGGGGGCGAGTATGGAGGGCGTGTGGCCGCGCCCTCCATACCCGCCCCCAGGTCGCGGCCCGGCGCGCAGGAGGCCCACTGGCGCGCGGGGATTTACGCCTCCCGGAGGGAACGGGGGTAGGCTGCGCGGCTCGGCGTGCGCCGGCTATACAAAATCCATAGCCTTGCGCGTGCCGATCCAGGTTTTTAGCAGATACGCGCGGCTCCGCGCGTATCTGCTAAAATCCAGCGTACTTTTGTTTGCGCCTGGAGCGCAAACAAAAGTAGGCTATTCGCGCTCCTTTTAAAATCCGCCCCTATTTGTGCATGTATTATTTGCTCATTTTTACATGCGCAACTCTTTTAAAATTCATCTTTAAGTAAAAATAAGATACCGTTTTAAATGGACAGTTGCTGATACCAGCGGAGTTGATAAAATCTTTAGGGATGAGGGTGGACCCAATGTTGACTCTGGATAGACAGATTTCTTCTGAGACAAAAAGAGCCTATACGAGTTTGAGATTGCTTAGGCAACTGAAACCTTTTTTTGGATATGGATGCTCTGACAAAAAGTAGCTTATATGCCTTAGTTATGTGTCAGTTAGATTACTGTAACCATGGGCTTCCAGGGAACACTCACTATTCATAGATGGCAAATTATACAGATAATAAATTCTATCACTAAACATGTGCCAAGACTTTATGGACATTTGCTAACAGCAGGTCCTTCACCAATAGGAGACAATCGTACTGTAGGGCGAGTTTCCCTTTCACACGGGGATCACAGACTGTGGTGAGCATGTATGTGTTCTGTTCTGTTAAAGGCCTTAATCTGTCTTCCACCTGCTGCTGCAAAATGTCCAGACAATGCAGCACCTCAACTGTCATTCCCTCTTCCTGTTTAAAGGCCTCCAAGTTTTCATCCAGGAAATTAACAATAGGGATGATGTCAGCCAAGGTGGCACTTCTGGAACTCAGCTCCTCCGTGACATCCTTGAAGGGCTGCAGGATTTTTACCAGCTGACTCATGACTAACCAATCATGATGCCCTAAGGGATTCTGCACACCTATGTCTATTGAACCAGAAAGTTCATGAAGGGGTGTGTGCAGCTCCACTAACCTCTGCAGCATCATAAAGGTGGAATTCCACCGAGTGGCAATGTCTTGAATGAGACGCTTGTGAAGCATGTCCAAATGAGTCTGCTTTTGTCGGAGAACCTGCCCCTTCAGAAAACGCTTGAAACCCACATTCTCCACTAACTGCAAGGGCTGGTCATCAAGGGCAATCATGTCCCCAATGCTCCTGGTTACAACTTTTGAGGCTGCCTGCCTCCTACCCTGGAATAGTGTTACCGCACTCCACCCCATTTCTTCCATGGTGGGTTGTCGCTTCTGCCACATGTCAGGGGGTTGCTGGCCTGCCAGCTGCCTGCTAGAAGGGGCTGAGGGCTTGGGCTGACTCTGCTCCTTTTCAACCACTTTACGCTGCTTGGAAGGGGTCCCCTGACTGGTACTGCCACCATCCCCAGATGGCAGTACTGTTGTTGGGTGTTGCCTTTTCATATGATGTGCCATGCCAAAATTATATAGGTGTCCCATTTGCTTGCCTTTGCTAATAGCCCTGCCACAGTAATTACACCGAGCAAAATGCGGGTCCTCCATCACTTTAAAGTGGCTCCAGATCACAGATGTCTTTCGTGATCCACCCTTCTGGATAGCCTTGGAGGTAGATGCTGGCACTGGAGCTGAAGTAGTGGGTGCACCCTGAGAAGCAATGCCAGGGGCCTCAGTCACACTCTGTGCCTGCACTGACTGCTCTTCCTCCTCCTCATTATCATCAGTTTCATCTCTCCCCTGCTGCACTGAAGTGGAGGCTAAGACAGGACTAACTGATCCTCCTAAAACTTCGTCAGCTATTACTTCTTCCATTTCTGATGAGAATCCCACCCAAGATGATTCTTCATCAAAATCAGAAGCAAACAGTACCTGCGCTACATTGTCAATGCTAAGTCAAGACTGCTGTCCCACTGCTGCTTTTGGGTGTCAATATTTTGTCTTGCATGACTCAGCCTCCCCTTCCCTCACCTCCAAAGCTACAGGGTCAGAAACAGGTGGTGGCGATGCATCATGTTTAGATTTCATTTTTTTCTGAATGGAACTGCCAGTGCCTGCCCCTCCAAAGAGTTTAGATTGCAACAGGCCCTTTTTAACTTTAATGGGGGACTGGCACTAGTGCCTTTTGAAGTGCCTCCTCTGCCAGTCCCAATCACTGTACAAGATCTAGCTTTCCCTGACATTATGGATTTAATGTCACTGCCTAATGCCTACTGGCTGCCCTCGGGCACAGTGCCTTGATATGCACTACTGTAATGTGTGTGCACACACCAAGCTTGTAACTACAAAAGAGGCCCACTGGGGATTTGACTGCACAGACTGTCCCAATAATATACTTGAGTCTGCTAAACTACCCAGTGCCCTCTGGTACAGTGCCTTGATATGCACTAATGTAATGTGTGTGCACACACCAAGCTTGTACCTACAAAAGAGGACCACTGCTGTCCCAGTATACTTGAATCTGCTAAACTGCCTGCTCACTGGCATTGATGCCCAGTGCACAAAGAGACTGAGTGAGTTCCATTAAACAAATGCAGTTAACAAAAAAAGCTGGAATTGTTGGCACAGCAGGAAAATCGATGAAATATATTTTTCAATGGCAATTCTGGAAAACTAGCTAGAAATTGAATATCTCTCTCCCACCCACAACATCCAAATGGTGCTTGCAACCTACCCCAGAGGATGAATTAAACAAAATGCCACTGCTAGCAGCTTCTCGCCCTGGCACAGAGAGACCATCTCAGAACAACTAAAAAAAGTGCTTAAAAAAAAACAGGGCTAGCTGGCACTGCAGCCAAATGAAGCACAAATATCTTTTTCTATCTAAATAACTAGCCTAGCAATTGAATACAGATTTGAGAACTCAGACTAGCTCTGAGTGCATCCATGTTCCACAGAGACAGACCACCTCCCAGCCTCCCCAGATCACCCCTGCAAAGAAAATGCGTGGCACGCCGCGTGCTTAAGTATATATAGTGCTGGGTCATCAGGAAAAGCGTCACTGACCACTGAGTGAGAGCGCAATTGGCTGCATTGCAAAACGTCTTACCGCTGATACGTTGCATTCTGGTCTCCTTGCCAACCTGTCAGACCCACTCTGATAGGGCTGTGAGGTCACTGATGACTCACAGGAAAGGGCTGGATTTGGCTATGGATACACCCAAATGGCGTTCTCCGATTTGAAATGGAAGCTAAGAAAAGCGCGCAGCGCCAAACGTATGGAACGGATGATATGTTATATTCGTGGAGAATCGCGATACGTTTCGTGACCCCACGAATACAACGAATAGGGACATATACGTTGCGGATTGCCAATACGTTGCAAATGAATGCACAACCCTAGAGCATAGTAAGATCAGTAAGAAAGAAGATTGTTACTTTTTAGGTGTGCAGATACACTGTGCCAGGCTCTGATAGTGAGAATGATGTGTCAGTGAGATAGAAACTTCCTGTCTCTCAGTTATGTAGACACACTGCACCAGGTGCCGATACTGGGAATAGTGTGTCATAAAAACCTATTTTTTTATGCTGCTTTTGAAACTCAAACCCCAGTTATCCCGCTTACAGTCTTATTGATTTTAACCATTTGCTTAATAAATGAAATTCTCAATGTCTCTCTTGCTTATATGTTTGTCTTGAACAGATTGTAAGCTCTACTGAGAAGGGACGATCTCTTGTGTATTTTTGTACAGCGTTGCATACGCTGAGAAGTAGTGAGAAAGAAACTACCTATCTCTAAGATGTGCAGTCAAAGATGATGGTACTATTCGCAGAGTCTGAGTAAAGTGTTTAATAGTCTGCAGAGCTGTTAAGAACAAGAACCTGTACTTAAAGCTTCTGAGTCCGCTTGTATTGCTTTTGAAAATCCTGTGTTAGGCAGCTCAGAACAAAGCAATTATTTTTGTGATTACCTTCCCCGTGGCCTGTCAAGAATAATTTTTTAGTCTTTTATTGGTGAAGCTCTATTGCTTAATAAATTGCAAGCATCCCCTCTCCATGCAAGTCATTGCAAAACTAAACCAACCAATTTCATTCTGCTGAATCCAACTACTTTCTAAAATTTCAGATCTACACAATCTGATCCATATACAAACAGTGAAAGGGTTAACTTTTCAAACTATGTTTATTCAATATGAAAACACTTAAATAAAGCCTTTGAAGTCCTTTGATCAAGCTTTGAAATGTGATTAGTGTATTACTATTGTATTAAAGATATAATTTATAGTAACTGACCTAAACTGCTCTTTGTATAATGGCCGTATCTGAAACAATGGCAGGAAAGTGAAAAACATGAGAGGAACTGAAGCTGCTCTGTTTATTATTTAGCCCATAATTATATCTACAATCCTGGCATGCTCTGCAGAATACACACATTTACAGAATATTTCCTATACACAAGAGGGGTTAGCTTTAGGTATGCTAGGACTATGCAAACTCTGCATGACATTTGATCTTTCCATAACCCTAGGAATATCTTCCTTTTTCTCATGTCCTATAGACAGACTGTGCTGCTGGAAACAGTGCAGTTACTGCCAAAACCCCCGTATCCGTCCAAACAACACATTCATGGGAAACTGTGCAGGCTGACAACTTAGCTTCTCTACTATCCTTCGTCTGCCTGGCCTTTATCGGAGCTCCTTCCCAAATGGTTCTTATCAGGGAACCATCAAGCACAGCCTCTCTCCTACTCCTTACTCCTCACCCCTCTTCCAGCTCTCAGCAAAGAGCTATCATGGGCAACCTCTTTTTTTTACTGCTTGTCATCCAGCTCTCATCAGGAGTCATCACATACAGTATCTCTCTATATTCCTTCCTATCTGAATTTTATTTTGGTGACAGTGATTATTAGAGTATTTGGGTGATTATCGTTGTAGGATGCTATTTTGGTGTTTAGTTGAAGGTGCTGTTGACAGGGTGTCTTTTTCGGGAAGTATTTGAGGGAATAGGTTTGGTGATGGTAATGCTATAGGGTAGAATTTTGATGAAGAGGTTGGGAAGTGCTATGTTGGGTCAGACCAAGGGTCTATTGAGCCCAGCATCCTGTCTCCAACAGTGGCATATCTGGATCTCTAGGAAGGACCCAGCAGATCCCAATAGATTAGATCCATTTTTTGTTTCCTAATCCCAGACATAAATAGTAGCTTTCCACAAATCTGGCTGCTAATCGTTTATAGACTTTTCTTTCGGGAACTTGTCCAAATCCCTTTTAAACTCAGCTATGTTGCCACATCCTCTGGCAACAAATTCCATAGCTTAATTGTGCACCGAGTGAAAAAATATTTTCTCCAATTTGTTTTAAGTCTGCTATTTGTTAGTTTCATAGAATGTCCTCCAGTTCTTGTATTATAAATAACTATTCTCTATTTCTGTTCCACTTTACCCACAATTTTATAAACCTCTATCATATCCCTCAATCTTCTCTTCTCCAAGCTGAAAAGCCCTAACTTATTTAACTTTTCTTCATAAGGGAACTATTCCATCCTTTTTGTAACACCCTCTTAACCTACAAGTGCATCTGGCATAGCATCCTGCATTGTGCAGAATCCAAACATCTTATCTAGAACTTCCTGCATCCTGGGTCCTTTACATAAGTCAGGCAGCTGAAATTTCTTGTGGGCACTGACTGATGACATTACATCCTGATTGATTTATAAGGCAGCTCTGAGCAATCAGCCAAAGCCTCTGCAACAGGTTCTTTTGCACTAGTTGGTGTTATGTTGCTACTGTTCCTGCTTTGTCTAGCCTTGCCTTGTTCCTGACCTGTCCAGCCTCACCTAGCCATGCTCCTGACCTGCTTTGCTTTCCCATCAGAATTTCCTTGGACTGTTCTTCTGTTGCTGACTGGAACTGTCTTCTGACCTTGCTTGATTTCTGCCTGACTCAACCCCTGCCTGGACACTGACCTTGCTTGATCTCTGCCTGGACACCGATCTTGCTAGTTCTCTGCCAGCCCTGTCCCTTGCCTGATCTTGACGCTGCCTGAATCCTGCCATTCCTGCCATTCCTGCCTCTAACCCGACTTGATCCTGTCTACTCTTTCCTTGCATCCTGCCAGTGAAGTCCTGCTGGCTGCTGGAATCTGTGAATTCAATGCAAAGAGAAGAGGGCCGGCCAGGCAGAAGACCTTGCCTTGAGGCATGGCAGCTGCTACCTGCTAGGGCCTGGTCTGTCTTCACAAGCCTCAGGCTGCATCAATCTAGCAGTGGCCCAAGGGCTCATATCACCTGGAGCATAACACTCTTTATCATTTTTCTGCTCTTCTCTGTATTTTTTAGCTCCTTTATGCCTTTTTTTGAGATGGAGTGACCAGAAATCAATGCAGTACTTAAGGTGCGGTCACACCATACATATAGGAAGAGGGATTATGATATTTTCAGTTTTGTTTTTCATTCCCTTTTAAATAGTTCTTAACATGCTATTTGTTGTTTTTAAATTGACACAGCACACCGAAATCGGAGTGGCCTCGGAGGGAACTTTCCTTCCACCCCCCTGCACCTTCCCCTCCCTAACCCACCCCCCCCCCCCCCCCCCGGCCTTATCTAAACCCCCCCTACCTTTATCGCACAAGTTACGCCTGCTTGAAGGGATGGTCTGGAATCCTCGGTCACGCCCCCTGGAATGCTCCCGGGCTGGCAGCACACCCCCGGAACACCCTGAACGTCATGCTGCCCCCGACATGCCCCCCGACACGCCCCCTAGCAAAGCCCCGGGATTTATGCGCGTCCCGGGGCTTGCGCGCTCCACTGAGCCTATGCAAAATAGGCTTGGCGCGCGCAGCGTTTTTTTTTTTAAGGGTTACGTGCTTAACTTAAGCGCGTAACCCTTTTAAAATCCGGCCCTTAATGAATACCGTAAATAACACTGATTCCAGTACAAATCCCCGAGGCACTCCATTTTTTACCTCCTTCCACTGGGAAAGCTGATCATTTAGTTGTACTCTTTTTGTTTTCTATCTTCTAACCAGTTACCTATCCACAGCAAGATATCATCTCCTATCTCATAACTTTTTAGTTTTCTGAGGAATCTCTCATGAAGTATTTTATCAAATGTCTTTTGAAACTCCAAATATACTGTTGATTGGCTAACCTTTGTCCATATGCTTGTTCGCACATTCAAATAATGCTAATAAGGTGTAATAGTATTGATTGTATAACTGATTTGCAAGTGTAATCCTGCTTCCACATTTGGACCAGACAAGAAGGCACCCTGAGGAACTGCTGGATCCTCCCACAGTCCATGGGACTCCCTGGGGGTGTTCTGGCAAGATGAAAGACCTGCTTTAGGACCTTTGGATCTTCGGATATTCTCTTATGCTCCAGAATCAGACACATCCACAACAATTTGTTTTTTTCTATTATGAAAAATTTTATTAAAGCACTAGATGAATGGTTATCTCTTGACAAACTGTACACTTGATCCCAGTCTTATCCAGAAAAGAAATTCAAACAGTCACATACAAATTCCATGGTGTTATAAGCAGAAGCATCTGACACCCAAGATTCCTATCAGGAATCTCCTAGAAACAGTAACTCCCTTTTTGGCACCTCCTCCGCTGAAATTCTGTATGCACAAGATACAGTACCTGAACCAGAATTACTATTCTCCTCAATCTTGTGGCTTTCAACTGCAATTTCTTTTCAAATTCATATTAGTAAAAGCTCTCACTCCTACTTGTCATGGTTCTGCCTGCTAGGCAGCCTGCTTGCCAGCAGAGGTCATCAGAGATTCTTGCTCATAGCTGTCCTAGCTACCTCCTCACTGATCACCTGACATGGCAGTTCCAGCCCTACTTAACCTAGCCTGACCACTCCTTCACACACACTTCTCCACTCCTGACACTCCTCCTCCACTCCTTACACTCCTCACCTGCTCCTGAAACTCCTCCTCTGCTCCTCACACTCCTCCTCCACTCCACAGAAAATGACAAATAGGATTTACTTTCTTTCAATCCAATAAATATCACAAAAGACAAAGGGAAAGGGAAACAAATGACAACACAAAACAGCACAGAAATCACAAAACTACAGCACTGACCTCCTCTCCTCTCACTTTAACACCCGACACACCCTCAAAGAAGGAGGGGCAGGAAGTGAGCATTTATACTAGGAAAAAATATCATGGTGCGTGATGATGTACAGCATACCGTGATGAAGTACTGCAGCATGCATTATCTTGTGCGCTGCAGCAAGCCACCAATTTGAATAAACATGCTCCTTTTGTTTACTGCGTGCTGTAGCCACGCGATAAAGAATTTTAATGAATCTAGGGGTAAGTTAGGAAAAACTAAAAATGGCTGCAAAGGTTAAAATTTTAGAAGAGGTGTGGATATTGTTTAAAAATAACCTTTTAGAAACCCAGATAAAATATATTCCTTGCATTAAAAAAGTCAAAGAAAGATCACACGATGTAGTTTAACGGTGAGATAAAGGAGACAATTAAAGCTACAAGGACATCATTCAAAAAATGGAAAGTAGACCCAAATGAAGAAAATAGGCAAGAGCATAAGTACTGGCAAGTTACTGTAGATGTAAAACAGTGGTTAGTCAGGTGAAGAAAGACTTTGAGAAAAAGCTTATGAAAGAGGCAAAAACTAATAATAAAAACTTTTTCAAGTACATTCAAAGCAAAAATCCTATAATGGAGTCAGTCAGGCTGCTAGATGACTGAAGGGAAAAAGGTGTGCCAGGGAGAATAAGAAAATAGCAGAAAAACTGAATGAATTCTTTGCTGGGAGCTGGAGATAAGGCTGGAATCAAGGGTATGCTTGACTAGAGGCAAGGGCAAGGCCTGAAATAGCATACAAGGGACTGGACTGGGTTGTGCAGGACAAGGACTGGACTAGTACAGGTAACAGGAAACAAGAAAGCCAACACAGAGCACAAGGCAGGCTAAGCAAACCTAGAAGTCCAAGATGGCACTGAGCATGGCAGGTGGGTGTGAAATGCCGCAGAGCAAGTCCAGAAGCCTTGGAAGGGCCCAGAGTAAGGCAGGTATGCCTGGAATGCTACAGAGCAAGGCCGCAAAGCAAGGTAGATCATGCCGCAAAGCAAGGTAGAAGGCTAAGATAGCCCATAAGGCAAGGTAGAAGGCCAAGGTAGCCCACAAGGCAAGTAGAAGGCCTGGGTAAGGAGCTATTTGGGAGGTCCTCAGAGCACTGCTTTGACTGTACAAAGCACTTTATATTTGCCTCTGATTACCTGTTGCTGTTCCTGGGCTGTCCAGAAGCAGAATCTGGTAGCTCCGCCTATCTCCACGACATTATCCCCAGAAGACCATCAGGCTGCTAAAAGGTGCTAGTTGGGAGGACCTCAAAGCGCTGCTCTGGCTGCACAAAGCACTTTACAGTTGCCTCTGATTACATGTTGCTGCTCCTGGGGTCTGCAGGAGCAGAGTCTGGTAGCTCTGGCCATCTCCATGACATCATCCCCAGAAGGCTGTTGAGCTGCTAAAAGATGTGGCCTGCTGCCGGTCCCACCAATGGCGGGCCACAGTGAAGGGCCATAGCAAAGGGCCCTGTCCCTTTTCTTGTCCCTTCACATGGACTAATGCTTGGGCTGAATTTGGGCTTTTTTAACAATGCAGGTATTTCAACATTATCAGGGAGGGGTCAATTATAATCTGTTCAGTAGCTATTCAGGTAAGTCCTCAGGGTGGAGGGCTAGGTTTTTGATAATTCTCCCTAGATTGCCTTTGCCTGAAACTAGATGGCTTTATGACAACATTAGAACTGTTTCTATTGCTTATGTTAACATCTGTTCTAATTAAGTAAAGTCTGAATTGGTACTCTAATATCTGTAGGATTATAGTCCTGACTTGCTCTTTATTTCTGAGATCTGGCATGCTGAATCAGACAGGTCATTGTTGCAAATGACATGTCCAAATGGTTTCCAGTTTTTGCAAAAAAGTCGGTCTGGAAGAAAAGGAGAAAGAGGAGGAGGTTTATTTTATAGATCCTGTTTCTCGCTGAGGCAACTAGCCTTAGAATTGGGAGAAGGAAGTGAAAGCATGGTAGTAAGATGGAACAAGTGTATTTTAGCACTCCTCTACTGTCCTCCTGCATTTCTGTTTTTGGTGATTTCTTAACAGCCATGGGCCAGATTTTATAAATTAGCGCGATCACGTAATTTTGTTCACGCACCAGGCGCGAACAAGAGTATGCGGGATTTTAATAGATACGCGCGTAGTCGCGCGTATCCATTAAAATCCGGGGTTGGCGCGCGCAAGGCTGCCCAAAATCGGCAGGCTGTGCGCTGAGCCGCGCAGCCTGCCTCCGTTCCCTCCGAGGCCGCTCCGAAATCGGAGCGGCCTCGGAGGGAACTTTCCTTCCACCCCCCTGCACCTTCCCCTCTCTTCCCCTACCTAACCCACCCCCCCGGCCCTATCTAAACCCCCCCCTACCTTTGTCGGCAAAGTTATGCCTGCTGGAAGCAGGCGTAACTTTACGCGCGCCGGCCAGCTGCCCCGCTCCGAGATCCGGTCCTGGGGGCTGGTCCGGAGGTCACGGCCACGCCCCCGGAACACCCCCGGGCTGAAACCACGCCCGCGGCGCCGCCCCCGAAACGCCGCGTCACACGTGACACGCCCCTCCATGCAAGCCCCGGGATTTATGCACATCCCAGGGCTTGCGCTCGGCGCGTGCAGGGGGGGTTTGAGGTAGGTTTTCGGGGGGTACGCGCGTACCCCTTTGAAAATCTACCCGCATGTCTGATTGGAGATTTTAATATACATAGGGGCGGATTTTAAAAGGGTTACGCTCGTAACCCTTAAAAAAAAGCCCCTGCATGAGCCGAGCCTATTTTGCATAGGCTCGGCGGCACGTGCAAGCCCCGGGACATGCGTAAGTCCCAGGGCTTTGCTAGGGGGACGTGTCGGGGGCGGTGCGACGTTCGGGGCATTCTGGTGGCATTCTGGGGGGCGTGGTGCCAGCCCAGGGGCGTGGTGCCAGCCCAGGGGCGTTCTGGGGGGCGTGGCCGAGGCCTCTGGACCAGCCCCCGGGTCGGGGGATGGTGTGCCAGCAGGCCACCAGCACACGTGAGTTACGCCTGCCTCGAGCAGGCGTAACTTTTGCGATAAAGGTAGGGGGTTTAGATAGGGCTGGGGAGATGGGTTAGGGAGGGGAAGGTGGGGGGAGGCATAAGGAAAGTTCCCTCTGAGGCGCTCACGCTTTTTTAAAAAATGTACCCCATAGTGACTGTCAACCAAAAGGCATATTTAAAGAATTTGAATTGTTAATATCATCATTTAATTTGTGCCCATTAGTTAATGTCCTGACACATAAAGTGGGTCATATATTGGACTAAGTCTTTATCCCCACTTTTATGATAAGGCAGCAACTATTGATAAATAACACTAAAGTAAAAGGAGACCCTTGGATGGATCACTATTTAACCACATTTCACTGTCAGTTTAATAATCAGGAAGAAGGTAGCCAAATTGTAGCCTCCACTAGAGAGGTTTGTTCTACAGTGGATAAAGAGAAGTTTGCAGAGGAATGGTTACTGTTAAAAGATAAGTCCTCTGCAGAGCCTCTGAATTCCTCATTTATTGACATACTGGCTTCTGTTTTACAAAAAATAGCCCCAATTCAAATAAAAACCATCAAGTTTAAAAATGGGAGCGCGCCATGGTATAATTTAGGTTTCGCAAATAAAAGAGAGTTTTGTGGAGAAGAATACCAGTGGCATAGACTCCCTACAATAGATCATGTAAATCTTTTCCAAGAGCTTCGCAAACAATATAGAGCTCTTGTTAATGTTGCACATAAAGGGCCAAATTTTAAAAGGTGCACGCGGGCGTAGATTTGTTCGCGCAACCCAGTGCGAACAAATCTACACCCACTTTTATAACATGCACGTGCTGATATGCGCATGTTATAAAATCCAGGGTTGGCACGCGCAAGAGGGTGCACAATTGTGCAACTTGAGTATGCCCAGCCGCGCAGCCTTCCTCCGGTTCCCTCCAATGCCGCTCCGAAATCGGAACGGCCTCGGAGGGAACTTTCCTTCCACCTCCCCCCACCTTCCCCTCCCTTCGCCTACCTAACCCGCCCCCCAGCCCTACCTAGAACCCCCCCTTACCTTTGTCGGGTAAATTGCGCCTGCTCGAGGCAGGCGTAACTCGCGCGCACCGGCCAATGGCCGGCCCGTGATCCTGGGCACAGCGGCAAATGGCCGCTGTGCCTAGAGGCTCTGGTCACGCCCCCGCCCCGCCCTGGACTGCCCATGACCCGCCCTTTTTTGCAAGCCCCGGGACATACGCACGTCCCGGGGCTTGCATGCGCAGGGGCAGCTTGGGGCAGCTTTTTGGGGGTTACGTGCGTATGTTATGCGTGTAACTCTTTGAAAATCTGCCCCAAAAAGGATTATTCTTCCTGATTGTCAATGTTTCTAAATAATCCAAAAGAAATCTTTAACATTATAAATGAGCTAATGAAATCTTATGATAAGGTTTCATTAGGAGGAATAGCCTAGTTGTTAGAGCAGTGGGCTACAAACCAGGAGACCAGGGTTTGAGTCCTGCTGTTGCTTCTTGTGACCTTGGGCAAGTCACTTTACCCTCCATTGCCTCAGGTACAAACTTTGCTTATAAGCCCTCTGGGGATAGAGAAATACCTACAGTACCTGAATGTAAACCGATGTGATTTCTAGAGATGTGAATCATGTGCCAGATCGTGTGCCATCCCCCTTGAAACAGGAGTGCCACAAGGGTCTGCTCTCTCGCCCATACTCTTCAATATTTACCTACTACCTCTGTGCCAACTCCTATCAAGCCTAGGCATAACTTACTACATGTATGCTGACGACATACAACTCCTCATTCCAATCACTTCCTCTATAGAAGATGCAATGGCAAGAGCAGCCTCACACCTTGATGCAATTCGAAATATGCTAAACAACCTAAAATTATGTTTAAACATGAGCAAAACCGAATGCATTCTAATCGTAAGAAAAAACTCAGGATCAATAACCACACCACCCTTCCAAATTGATAACATCTGCATACAACTCAAAGATAACGTAAAAGACCTTGGCATATGGATTGACAGTGAACTAAACTACAAAAAACACATTGCAACAAGAACAAAAGAAGGCTTCCATAAACTCCAAATACTCAAACACCTAAAACCGATGCTTCACCTCCATGAATTCAGAACCGTTTTACAAGTCCTCATTTTCACCAGCCTTGATTACTGCAACTCTCTCTTGATAGGACTACCTAAAATGGCCTTAAAACCACTTCAGTTACTTCAGAATGCCGCTGCCAGAGTCCTGACTGGTAAAAAGAAATCAGACCACATCACCCCCGTGCTCAACAATCTACACTGGCTACCGGTAGAAAATGAATAGAATTCAAAGTTCTTACAATTCTACACAATGCAATTCATAAAGCAGACAACACAGCCCTGGACAATGTCATACATATACACAAGTCACTACATACGACTAGGTCAACAAGTAAACTACATCTTGATGTGCCATCACTACCGCTAGCCAAACTGTCCTGCACAAGAAACGGAGCCATCTCCATCATTGGCCCGAAATTATGGAACTCTACCTCAACACCTGAGCTCACAAGAAAACATTAAATCTTTTTAAAAAGATCTCAAAACATGGCTATTCAGCCAAACATTCAAAGATGGCATAGGATAAAACAACAGACCACTAGAGATGTGCTTCGTTTTTTTCTACCGGGTCGTTTTTTGACTCTGATACTTCGTGGTAGAAAAGCCCAGTTAGCTGCAGGCACTCTAATTAATATACTCCAACCCCACATACAGTTTTTTCTAACAGACTACCAATTAGGGAAGCTCTGCTAACTGTAACCTTCTGAAGCAGTGCTCATGGACTAAACCTACAGTTTCTCTTAGGAAACCACTAATTAACAAGTCCCTGTTAGTTTCAATTACTCGAGCTGTACTCTGGGACTAAACAGTTTTTCTGGCAGGAAATTCCTTAGCAATCCCTTAATTAGCTGCAACCAATCTGTAGCTGTGCTTATGAACCAAACCAAACATCTTTTAGGGACCATAAACCCCCCCCCCCCCCCAAAAAAAAAAAAAACAAAAAACGAACAATGTCAGAGCTTTTCCCCACTACGTACTATTCTCCTTTTAGGGAGAATAGTTCTTTTGAAAACCCTGCTGTTACACTTTCTCTCTGTTTCAGGGAGGGATTTTTTACAGCTAAAATATTTCACAATCAAGCCTCCTTATAACACTCTATTCACTGGGAGTCAGATTATTACAGGGTCACAGTATAACTGGTTACTAAAGGAACCCGCAACCCCCACATTCATAAGCTTCTCAATATTGCACAGCTAAGCTTAATCTTCACCAAGTTGGATCTGAGGGATGCGTACAATCTGGTACGCATCCGACATGAAGATATCTGGAAAACCGCATTCAACACGAGGGATGGTCACTATGAATATACTGTGATGCCCTTTGGTTTATGCAATGACCCAGTGGTCTTTCAATGTCTCATGAACGAAATACTCTGAGACCTCTTGTACTCCTTCATAGTCGTATATCTTGACGACATCCTGATCTTTTCAAAAGTCCTTGAATCCCATCGAGATCATGTTTGGATTGTTCTCCAATGTCTAAGAGAAAACCATCTTTATGCCAAATTAGAAAAATGCCTCTACAAGCGAAATTGCTTACCCTTTCTAGGGTATATCATATCTGATTGAGGCTTCTCCATGGACCCAGATAAAGTCCAAGGGATCTGAGACTGGCCCCAGCCAGTATGCCTACGGGCCTTACAATGTTTCCTTGGCTTTACCAATTATTACTGGAGCTTCATTGCCAATTATTGTACCCTAGCTGCTCCTCTCACCGCCATGACCAAGAAAGGGGCTAACACTTGTGTGTGGACTCCCAAAGCACAAGCCACCTTTCAGGCGCTCATAGAAGCATTGGGGCGGATTTTCAGAGCCCTGCTCGCGTAAATCCGCCCAAAACCGGGCGGATTTACGCGAGCAGGGCCCTGCGCGCCGGGAAGCCTATTTTACATAGGCCTCCCGGCGCGCGCAGAGCCCCGGGACTCGCGTACGTCCCGGGGTTCTCGGAGGGGGGCGTGTCGGGGGGCGGGGCCGGAGCGCGCGGCGTTGCGGGGGCGTGTCGGCCGCGTTTTGGGGGCGGGTACGAGGCGTGGCTACGGCCCGGGGGCGTGGCCGCGCCCTCCGTACCCGCCCCCAGGTCGCGGCCCGGCGCGCAGGAGGCCCGCTGGCGCGCGGGGATTTACGTCTCCCTCCGGGAGGCGTAAATCCCCCGACAACGGTAAGGGGGGGGTGTAGACAGGGCTGGGTGGGTGGGTTAGGTAGGGGAAGGGAGGGTAAGGTGAGGGGAGGGCAAAGGAAAGTTCCCTCCGAGGCCGCTCCGATTTCGGAGCGGCCTTGGAGGGAACGGGGGGAGGCAGCGCGGCTCGGCGCGCGCAGGCTATACAAAATCGATAGCCTTGCGCGCGCCGATCCAGGATTTTAGTGGATACGCGCGGCTCCGCGCGTATCTACTAAAATCCAGCGTACTTTTGCTTGAGTCTGATGCGCAAGCAAAAGTAGGCTGTTCGCGCGCCTCTTAAAATCTACCCCATTCTGTTCTGGTCCTTGTCTTCAGCATCCATACCCAAGATGACCATTCGTCGAAGTCGACGCCTCTGCAATTGGAGCAGGAGCCGCCTTAAGCCAGTTTTCTCCCAAGGGTAAATTGATACCTTGCTCATTCTACTCACACAATTTATCACCTACAGAGCAATGTTACACCGTTGGTGACCGAGAACTTCTTGCCGTCAAGTTGGCACTCCAATAGTGGCGCTCCTGGTTGGAAGGGGCACAACACAATAGAGATGAGCTTCATTTTTCTGGCTTGGGTCAGGTTTCGGTTCGGGTGCTTCGTGGGAAAACTCGTTTTCCCATGGATCGTTTTTTGCCAAAAATGAAACTGGAACCCGAACCTGAAACCAGAAAAACAAATTAAAAAAAACACGAATTGGGAAAAAAAACATCCCAACCCTTAAATTTTACTTTCTTACACCCCCCCCCCCCCCACCATCCTGATCCCTCCCCAAGACTAAATGTCCCTGGTGGTCCAGCGGGGGTCCCGCGAGCGATCTCTCCCTCCATGCCGTCAGGCTGTCGGGCCTGCTATGACTCAAAATGGTGCCGATAGCCTTGCCCTTACGATGTCACAGGGGCTACCGGTGCCATTGGTCAGCCCCTGTCACATGGTAGGAGCAATGGACGGCCGACGCCATCTTGACTCCTATCATGTGACAAGGGCTGACCAATGGCACCGGTAGTCCCTGTGACATCATAAGGGCAAGGCTATCAGTGCCATTTTGAATACTGGAAGCCGATGGCCCGAGTGCAGGAGATCGCTCCGGACCCCCGCTGGACCTCCAGGGACTTTTGGCAAGTCTTGGGGAGAGATCAGGATGGTGGGGGTGTAAGAAAGTAAAATTTAAGGGTTGGGGTGGGTTTTTTTGGGTTTTTTAAAATAAATGTGCCCCTCCCCCCATACTAACCCGAAAAATGAATTTTCCCCGAAGCTCGGGGAAAATCCGTTTCATGGTTCAGGTCCCCCTGAACCACAATGAATTAGGCAATTTCATTGAAATTGCCTAATTCGTAATAAATGAATGCACATCTCTACAACACGTTTATCATTTTCACCGACCATAAGAATCTTGAGCACATTAAAGAAGCTCAACTCTTGAACCCTCGACAAGCCCGATGGGCGCTGTTCTTTGAACGGTTCAACTTCGTTCTATGTTACCACCCAGCTTCCAAGAACCTCTGTGCTGATGCACTATCCAGATATTTTGAACCCGAAGATGTCCCTGACATTCCTAAATACATCATAGACCCTGCCTGTGTATCCCTTGCCGTGACGACTACAGTTCCAGCTGGGAAAACAGTCGTTCCATGTAGATTACGGGAACGAGTTCTGAAATGGGCTTATGATTCCAAGTTGGCAGGACACCCGGGTCATGCCAGGACCCTAGAGATGTTACGAAGATATTATTGGTGACCCAACATGGTGCAAGACTCCCGTAACTATGTAGATTCATGTCCTGTCTGCACCCAACAGAAACCAACTACTGGACAGCCTTGGGGCCTACTCCAACCACTTCCAGCACCTACCGAGCCATGGTCCAGCATTTCAATGGACTTTATTACAGACCTGCCTCCGTCTCAGAACAATACCATAATCTGGGTCATCATCGACCATTTTTCAAAGATGGGTCACTTTATTCCCTTGCCGGGCCTTCCATCAGCCCCAGAATTAGCCAAGTTGTTTCTGAAGCACATTTTCCATCTCCATGGACTCTCAAAGGAGTACTGGAACTCCCTATGTAAGAAGTTTAACATTGCCTTGAGTTTCACATCGGCCAACCACCCACAGGCCAATGGTCAACCTGAAAGGACCAACCAAACCTTAAAAACATTCCTCCATTCCTATTTATTTATTTATTTAACACTTTTTCTAAACCGACCTTCATGGTTGAAGACCATATCAGATCTGTTTACATCGAATAGGGGAACTGTAACTAAAACCATAGATATAACAGGAAGAATAAAGTTACATTTAACATTCCTATGTGAATGATCAGCAGGATAACTGGTCTGATCTACTACCCTGGGCTGAACTGTCACACAATACCCACGTCGCTGCTGCCACTGACGTATCTCCATTCTCCATGGTATTCGGATGACAATCTCGGCTGCTACTTCCAGTTCCTTCTCCAGCTGTGCAATCCATGGCCCACACCATTCATCAAGTGTGGAACCAAGTCAAAGAACGCCTTACCCAGGCTGCTGAATGTTCCAAGCGTACCTCTGATGCCCATAGACGTCCCACTCCACTCTTCCATCCAGGCCAGAAGGTGTGGCTGAGCGCCTGACACATAAGATTGAGGCTTCCTTCGCATCGCTTGGCTCCCAAATACATTGGCCCATTTCCAGTGATTCGAAGAGTGGGAGCAGTATCTTATCAGCTCCAACTGCCACGTGCCATGGGCATCCATAATACGTTCCATGTTTCCTTGCTGAAGCCCTTTGTCCTCTCCTGGCCCTCATGTGTAGTGTGTTCTCCTCCACGGGTCTCTACCAAACCCGACACATCTCTTAAGGTAAGAGAGGTCCTCGATGTCCTTCGGCGTCGAGGGAGATGGGAGTACCTCCTAGCCTGGGAGGGTTATGGGGCCGAGGAGATCTCGTGGGAACCTTCCCACAACATCCTTGATAAGGAACTGAAGACCTTCCATAGGACTTACCCTGACAAGCCACGGCCGCGTAGAGGGAGGCCTAGAAGGGGGGGGGGGGGGAGATACTGTTGCGTGCCCTGTCCGCTTCTGGCCCACACAAGGGCCTGCTCACCTCTCTGGCTCCTCTGCAGGTCCCAGGTCAGCAGCCGTGAGCTCTTCCAGGCCTCGACGTCCTGCAGTGCTGGTCGCCAGGCCTTCCACTGCACACCAGGCCTCACGCCGGAGTTCGGCATCTTCCGTGGCGTTGTCCATGCCCCTACACGCGTGCAGACCGCCCGGCCTCTTGTAGGGTCAGGAGCGGGTCCTAGCTCCGCAGCGCACCCTGATTGAAGGAACTACTTAAGGAAGTCGCTGCCTGCACTTCCTTGCCTTGGCAATCAGGTCGGCACTGTATTGTGTGCTAGATTGTCACTGCGTACTAAGCCTTGTTCCAGTCTTGTTCCAGTCTCGTTCCAACCTTGTTCCAGGATCCTACTGTTCCAGCCTTGTTCCTGCATCCTACTGTTCCAGCGCACCTCTGATCCTGCGTCTGTCTGTCCGTCTCCCAGGTAGTACTCTCGGACTGTCTCTCTGGTACTGTTCCTTGACCACGCTGTCTGCTGCCTGCCTCCTGACCTCTGCCTGCCTTGTGACCTCGTCTGACCTCTAGAACCTGACCTCTGCCTTGTTGACTACTCTTCGGACTGACCCTCGGATTCTGACCTCTGCCTGATTGACCACGCCTCCTGATTCTGGCTCTGTCCCTTGCCTTGTCATCACCTATGCTGTTCTGGTCCTCCTTGCTCCATCAGACCTACAGCCTCAAGTCGTTCCCTTGCTGTTTGTGGGCACACCTGTCTACTACCTCTCCAGGAGACCCTGCGAGGCCCACCTAAGTCCAAGTGGCCCGGGTCCCTACTGGCTCCACCCGGGGGGACTGCAGGCTTCCAGTGGTGAAGCTCATCCTAGCCTCTGTCTCCTCCAGTGCTCCGCCCCCTGGGGGCAGGTACTTCCTTGTCCCTACCAAGGAGCCGTTCTCCACTGCTCCAGGACATGGGTCCACCCCCGAGCACAACAGGTATAGAAAGAGTAGAGAAGGTAATACTTCCCACAAATGTCTCCTTAGAATTATGATCTTCTCCTTCTGCCATATAAAGAAATTTATAAAACTCTTGAAAAACTTCAGAGGATGTAACTGATTGCTTCTTTAAACTAGTAACATACTGATTGCATGCAGATTTGTGGGACCCCCTCATCAAATTTGCCAACATCTTACCTGCTTTGTTCCCATATAGAAAGAGCCAATGTTTTAAAGAAAAAATGGATGGTATCGCCCTTTGATGTAATTTATCATTCAGCATCTTCCAGGGTGTTATGGTTAATGGTGTTTGGGTGTATCCTTGGACACTGTGGCAGCTGACCATGCCCACGGGGGACAGTCCCATGAGGGACCACAGTGTCAGGCTAAACTCCGGACAGACACAGATTTGAATCTTTTATTAAACAGTTTATGGAACCACCAGAGGTGGCAGTAGTGAGTTGTGGTTGTAGAGCCCGGCTGAGCGTGTCTCTCACAGAACGCTGGAACAGCGTATCCTCTGTAGAGCAGTGCTGTAGTGGAAAGAGCCTGAGAGATATGAGTACACAATAAGATTAGCATTCAGAGTCCCATATAGAAATAGGAGAGCTCCGAGACAGAGAGAGCAGGCCCTCGAGGAGCGAGTACCTGATCCCTTAGAGCAGAGAGACTCAGTGGTGTTGAACTCACTAGCAATAGCAGAGATTCCACTAGACGAGAGGTCTGGCACCGGTGCAGAGAGCAGGCCCTCGAGGAGTGAGTACCTGATTCTGGCGAAGCAGTACTATAGAGAGATATGTTTTCTGTACTCACTGATGGTGACTGTAAGTTAGTTCTTCCAAGTAGAAGGGTAGAAGTAGCAGGCAGCGAAACAGGGAACATGAGCCCTCGAGGAGCGAGTACCGGTTTCCTGATAGCACCTGAAAGAAGCAGAGAGGCCCCCGAGGAGTGGGTACCCCGTTAGTGACCCCGAAGGGTAGTAAGAGTTCCAGGTAGAGCTGGAGTGGCAGAGTAGCTTAGGAACGGAGAGCGAATCCCATCCGTACGAATCCAGTTGCTAACTCAATGAGCTAGCAAATACTGTAGGCAGATATACCCTGGAGTCATGACGTCAGAACAGGGGGATGCCCCTGAGGTTCGCGCCAATGTGAAGATAAAGATGAGGGCGGCGTGTGCGCATGCGCGCCCTAGAGGTACCTTGAAGGAGAATGGCGGGAAGCAGCACCAAAGCTGGTCCGGACACGCTGGAGAGAATGGCAAGCAGACGCCGTGGCGGCCATCAGTCCAAGGTGAGCAGGAGGAGCCGCAAGTAGAGAGAGGTAGGCGGGGCGAAGCCATCGGAGACCAACAGACGCAACACAGGGCAACATAAATTGTTTTAGATTCTCTATAGTGTTATATATGTTTAGTAATTTCTTTTGCTTATTCAATTGCAATTTGAGGTCCAAGATGTCTCTATCCAACTCCTTTTTCCTACAAATAGCAAACCAAATTATGTCTCTCCGCAGCACCACCTTAGCTGTTTCCCCAAAACGTATAGTGTTAGATTTGTGCTGATAGTTCAATTTTTCATACTCATTCCATTTCAACTGTAAAAACTCTTTAAATTTGACATCCTGATGCAATCATGGGAGCAATTTCTAATTAGCAAAGGGATTGGACTTACACCCCCTCTGAATTTCACATGTAACTTGACAGTGATCTGATATAACCAAAGGGTCAACCTGGGAGTTCCCCACCCTAGAAAAGAGATATTCAGAGATCAACAAATAATCAATCCTGGATTTCGACTCATGAGAGCAAGCATAATGTGTATAGTCTCAAGTACATGGATTGAGAATTCTCCACACATCAAGCATTTTAAGTACATTGCAGACAAATAATATGCTTTTGGAGACTCCTAAAGAGCAGATTGTACATTTAGACTGACTAACTGGATCCACCCAAAATCACTGGTGCTGTCCCCAATGAAACAAAATGTGTTGTAATTCCAGTAAAAAAAACAAACCATGATCATGCTGATTTGGCCCATAGACTGATGCCAATATGATAGGTTTACAAGTGACCCCAAAATATAATATAGAGACCTTTTGGATCCACAATCACATTTTTCAATTGAAACAATATTGTTTTGTGTAACAATATGACTACTCCTATACTGTTAGAGGAGCCATGCACTGCAAATACCTGATTAAACCTCTTTTTCTTTAATTTGAAATGTTCTTTCTCTGACATATGTGTTTCCTAAAAAAAAATAAAAAAAATTATCTTTTAATCTATTCAATCTTTTTCACTTTTAACCAGGTTACCCATACAGCTACACTCCAAGTTATTACTTTGATAGAACTACCCATTTTTTCTGGTCATAATCAATTCCGTTGGTACACTACTAAGCCATAGCCCTATGGTTCTCAAACAAAACTCTCAAGGTCTTAGAACCTTTTCCACAAGAGAACATCCAATCTTCCATCTTCACTCCTTTCATATTGAATAAAACCATATACCCCTCTCCCCCCCCCCCCCCCACTATCTACCAACCTCCTCACTCCCCTCCCCCATCCCTTTAATCCCCTGCCTCCCACTCCCCTTCCACTCTTCTCTCTCTCCCTCTCCCTCCGTACCCAAGATTTTCCCCATATGCCCTGAGCAAAACTCTGACTTCAGAGAGGTCGAACCGCTCCAGACCGTCCTACACACCCCTTCATAAGACAATAACAAACCAGCGAACTTTCCTTAATTTAAGAGATTGAAACTGGCTATGAAAGAACTATCATGTTATAAATCTGTAATAAGCCACCCTGCAGCATAACACCACCACAGGCCTATAGAGTCCAACAACATTAAAGACATGAGAACTAAAATACACTCCTTGGCTCTCCCTGCTCAATATCTCTCAAAATCTTTCTTTGGTAGCGTTGATAAAAGCGGGTTCTGCAACGAAATATTCTTAACTCACTACATAGTTAAGAGCCACTGAATAATCCATTAAAGTCTGGACGTAAAAAAAAGGACTGCAACTGTATCTCCAAGTACATCCTGCCTGTGCTGTCAGAATGAAAAGGAAACAAAGAGCCGCAAAAATTGGTGACGCTGACTTTGATTATTCTCAAGTCAGTTGATTCAGAGATTGTATAAAGGACTCTGCCTCAGCCACTTTATTATATATTTACGTCGGCATTGTATCAAACCTTCAGTTTGGCCGGGTAGAACAACAAAAATCAAATCTGCCATTTGACAAGCGCCAAGTAAACTGGCGCAAATTCTTTCCTTTGCCCGAGACTTGGCGAGAAATCCTGAAAGAAGAGAATGCTCTGAGTCAGGTACACCAGATCTTTCTTTTTAAGGTTCACCTGTAGGATCATAACTTTGTACGCATAATTTAATATCTTCATGATCATCATGTATGTTTTGTTCCAGCCTGCCATCTGAGTCCCCAATCTATCCACACGCTCCACCCACACACAGCCTACCAGCTCTTGCAGGCCCAATTCCATGAGGAGCCACTGTTCTAATAATTCCTGGGGCTTGGCATTGCTAATCTCTTCTGGAGGAGCCCACAAAATGAATATTTGATCTCCGGGCATGATTCTCCAAATCCTCAAGCTTCGCATCTTGTATCCCAAACAATTTTTTGAGCTTAGAAATTTTAACTGTATGGGCAGTGTGTTGTCCTCACAACCCCAACACAGCCCTCTGTTGCATCAAGTCTTACCCCATCTTTGCCAAAAGAAGACTTGAACTCCACTATTTGAATGGAAATATCTTCAAATTTAGAATTTAATGCAGCAACAACTGCTGCAGTTAGTTCAGTAACCGCAGTTTTATTTAACGCACCCGTTGGGTATTCTCAGTAGCAGTGGCCATTTTTACCTCAGGTGCTCATGGTTTTTCTTTGTCTTTTTTTTGCAGGCCGAGATGACATGACCGTCCAAAAAATAGATTTTGAAATAGCCAGAAACTAGGGGAACCACATCTAGAGTCTGCAGAGAATGGAAATCCAAGTTCATATCGATGGACCCTGATGGCGAGGGAGGGCACCCAGAGTTCGAGAAAGTGTGACATCCCCGGCTCATCACATCATATGATCCCTCTGCTTTGGAAGATTTTATTGTAAAACCTGGGAAGTGATTTATACATGTTATAAATAAATAAATAGGCTGTTACAACTTAACAGCACCCAAGGGCTCACTAAATCCCAGAGCAAGAAAAGTAGATTTTGTGGTTAAATCCATCCTCCTAGCAAATGTAACATAGGACATGTTAGAGGTATCTTGTAAAAAAGAAGTTGTGCGTGATGGTTCCAATGATGTTTTAGGTGCCACTGAGCTATCCTCAAGTGTAGTCTTAGAAAAGGAGTTACATGGACTATTGCTGCCATGTGGCCTAGGAGCGCCACTAATTTCTTTACTTACAGGATCATTCATCAAAATGTGTTATGGTGTTAATACACACGATAACGCATTAACACATGTGTTAACACCATAAAGCATGCGATAATAATGCTAGAGCACGGCACGAATGCAAATGTTTGGAAGGGGAGGGATTAGGGAGGTGTTTGGGTGGGATTTATGAAAATGAGAGGCAATATTGCACCGTGCGATAGCATCATGCATGCTATTGCATGGTTTTAACACCGGAAATAACTACACCTTTTTTCCTAGCGTTAAGCTGTGCAATATGCCTGAAATGGCCGTAACACAATTTACAATAAATTTTTTGAATTGCATTTCGGCCATTTCTGGGCTTGGGAGGGGAGAGGGGAGTGGAGGAGAGAGAGAAAGAGCGCCTCTGGGGAGGCCCTCACAGTGTGCAACTATTTATATGCCTATAGAAGAGGCATCTAATAGCTCAAGGTGAGGTCTTGGTGGAAGTTTAGGGTGCCAGTTTTTCATGCAGAGTGAGACATACGAATAGCACAGTACACCTCGGTGAAGCTTTGATGTCATTTGGAGTGAGGAAAGTCTCCCAAAAATGAAATTTTGTAGTAAATTATCTCGCCCTAGCTTGATGGTGTTGCGTCCGTTGGTCGCAGACGGCTGCGACCGCTCTGCCTTACCTCTTTTCTACCCTTTTCCTCTTCCTTGGGCTAGATGGCTGCCTCCGGTACCGAGTGCCGAAATCCTCGGCATCTCCAACTCAGCATTGGCGTCCCAGTCCACCATGCTCCATCCCGTGGCCTCCTAGGGCGCTCGCGCGCACATTGCCTATGCTTAAGTTCACGTCATGGCAGGAACCTTGAGGGCGTCCCCACTGCATGATGTCGATACCTCCGGGTATTTAAAGCCTCCACTACGCTACCATCATTGAGTTAGGAAGGACTTTGGTTTAGCTACTCTGACCACTCTAAGCTGCTTGCTTAGACGCCTAGCTACTCTCCAGAGAATCTCGCTCCTACGAAGCTCTAGGCACCCGGTCCTCGGGGCCTCTCGCTTCCACCAACCCTTCGGGGTTTCTACTAACTAGACAACCGCTCCTTGGGGGTCTCTCTCTATTTCTTTCAGGATCTCCTGTGCTATCAGGTACTTGCTCCTCGAGGGCCTATCAGTCCAGATATCCTGTACCACGGACCTTCGGTCCCACCATCTCCATTGCCAGGAAGACACCTGCACTATGTTCATGTGAGTACCTCTATGATCCAGTTCTCCGACTCCACCTACCATGCTCGACGTTTTCCGCACTGCGGGTCCCTATCTACCTTGAACATCTGGGTGAGACATCTTCATCTGAGACTGTCTGAACGTACTGGCACCTTGCCGGACTTCAGTGCCTTTCCTTCCTGCCTCATTCCATCTATCTACAGCAGTACAATAAAGCTTTCCACCTACAAGTGTCTGCTCTCTGAGTTTAGCCTATCGCTGTGGTTCCCCACGGGGCCCCTCCCCATGGGAGGAGTCATCTCCACTGCGACTAAGGGTCTACAAGATGCCACAAACACAATAGATGGTACCCTGTTATAGAGTCCATCAAACTAGGGTGAGGGAACATAGTAGAAATGACATCTTTGTGAAACTTTCCTCACTCCAAATGACGTCAAATCTTTACCAAGGTGTATTGTGCTGTTTGTATGGCTCACTCTGCAAAAATAACTAAACCCTAAACCATCCCCAACACCTTACTTTGAGCTATTAGATGCCCCTCCTATAGAGATATAAATACTTGACTACTATGAGGGCCTTATAGTCTGTCTCTCTCTCTCTCTCTTTGTCAGATGCAAACAAGGAATTATCACGGGATGTGAAAAGTTTACCGCACCACACTACACTACTGATGCGAAGCACTATGTTACCGCATGGTGAAGATGGCTGTTTAGTTGAATAGAGATTTTATCAATTATATCATATTTTTCATTCTCTGAGGCAGAAAAGCTTCCTTTTCCCTGTGTCCAACATCACCCCTATGAACTCTTGATGGTGAGATGGGGATAGATGTGATTTCTTGACCCTAGAGAGAACAGGGTTTGAAATGTGAAGGATAATGAAGTTCTGGCTTCTTGCAAGGATCTGCTAAATATTAATCAGTTGTCTAAGTATGGAAAGTGTTGGGACTGTAGACCCTTGGTGTTATGGCTGCTGGCCGTGGCAGTCCATGACCAGGTCGGGCACTCACCCGGGCCGTCAGGCAGCTCCACAAACACCTGCAGGAGCAGGCAGCGGCTCCGATGCTCTCTGCACAGCCATTGCCGTCGCTGAATCCTGGCCGCATTGTCGGCCTGCCTTCCTGCCGACTCCTCCCCCGTCGGGCCTCCTAGGGACGCATGCATGGCTGCTGACTGAATTTAAAGGGGCCATGACAGGAAATGGTCATGGCTTCTCCCTGGGACTCCTTCCTGGTTTCCTGTATTTAAGGCAAGGTCTGCTCCTCAGAACTTGCCTTGGTATCTTGGCTCTTGATCTGGTGTTGTTCCTGAGCTCCAAGTTCCTGTTCCTGCCTTGTTCCTGTTCTTCACTGCCTGTTCTCCTCAGTCCTGTCTCCGTCCTCCCAGTCCCAGCTCCTGCTTCTATTCTCGTTGGATGGATTCTTCTGGCTTCGACCCTTGGACCGGCTTCCGACCATCCTTCTGGCCTCGATCCCTAGACTGCCTTATGACCTGCTGGAGGCGCCAGCTGTCTGGATTCCATGACCTGCATGAGGTGCCTGTATCCAGACTTGTCCTCATGGGTTCACCTAAGTCCAAGCGGCCCGGGTCCCTACGGGCTCCACCCAGGGGGATCAAGGACTTCCAGTGGTGAAGTGTCTACTGGCTTCTGTTTTCATCTGGCCTCGCCTTCTGGCAAGGCCAGATGAAAGAGGGGTTTTTCTCTCAGGTAGCACCAACTCTACCATGGACAAAGGATCCACTTTCAGAACCATAACACTTGGACCAGGATGAGGGTTAGTAGTTCCACTAGGGGAAATCCCCCAGTGATCCTCATCGCCGGCTGGTGGTTCAGGTGAGGATGACCCGGCTGGAGCTTCACCTATACCAGCCCTCATTCCCCTCAGGTTGAGGGGAATGAGGGCAGGAGCGACAGCAGGCAAAGACAAGGTCAGGAGTCTGGGTCATGGCTGGCAGCAGAGGTGCAGAACTAGAGTCCAATCCAAAGATCTGGGGCAAGCGGCAGTCAGGTAATATGAGGAACCAGGCCAAGGGTCAAGACGGGCAGCAGACAAGCAGAGACGAGGAGACAAGCCGAAGTCAGAACCAGGAGATCAAGCCAAGGAGGGAAGCATAGGAACTGGAGGATGAGTAGAGGAATGGAGTAGGGAAAACTTGTACAGGCTGTAATGCAGGGAACAGGAAATAATGGAACAGAACTCAGGAACCACAGTCAGGAGGAGGAACAAGAACAGGACCAGGATCAGGATCAGAAGACAAGAACCAGAAGACGTTAAGAACAGCAACTAGCACTCTGAGAAGGTGACCTGTTGCCAAGGCAAGGATCTGGGGACTGAGGCAGGGTTTAAATACCCTTCAGTCCTGATGTCATCCATCGGTACTGGGTCGAAGATTCCCGCCGCGGCCCCTTTAAGAGGTGGGATCTTCTGCGCCCGCGTGCCTCGGGAGAGCCTTGCTGGGAGGAGAACAACGGCATTCAGAGCCGCGTGGGAGGCTGCGGCTAGCTGGCTCCAGAGCGGAGCATGCCGCACCGGCTGGAGGAGCAACCGCGCCACTTTAGAAGAGGTAGGGGGGACCGGCTGTGGCCTGCCACGGTCAGGAACCTCATCAGAAAGACTAACACATTGTGTTTCCTTGCATGGGCTGTTACTACTACTAGATATTTTGTGAAAACTACTGAAAGCCCAAAAGATAGCATCTTGTGCTGATAGTGGTTGTCTTATATTTCAAACCTTAGAAAACTTCTGTGATCTTGATGGCTGAAAATATAAGTATATGCATCTTTGAGATCTATGGTCATCAGCCAGTCAATGACTTCTAAGAAAGGAAGGATAGTTGATAGAGAGTTTATCTTGAATTTTTCCCATTTGAGATAATTATTGAGTTCTCTCAGATCTAAAATGGGTTGAAGGCCATCTGATTTCTTGGGCATTAGGAAGCATTTAGAGTAAAATCCCCTGCTTTTCTCCAAAATTGATACTAGTTCTATTGGTCTTGATAGGAATAGGAATTTTATCTCCTGTTGTAGTACTGGCTTCTGCTCCAGGGGAATCTGATATGGAATATGGGAAATTGTTGTAGGAAGAGTTTTGAAATGTCATCTGTAGCCCTTGATAATAATATTGGGAACACAATGCCATTGTGTTCCCAATATTATTACCAATATTATTACCAAGGCCTACAGAATGGTCTGTTGTGATTAGGGTCCATTGGTGGTGAAAAAAAACTGGTCTTCCCCCCACTGGAATTTGTTGGTATTCAAAAATTCTGTGTTTGCTTTTGAGATGGCTGTTAGATGGGTTTGATTTGAGGTCTTTCTCTTGTTCTCCTTGTTTGTGCTTGCTGCTAGTATGGAAAGTACTGCAAACATTGCCTTTGGTGTGGAGATGATATGAAACATTTACAATAATAGTAGTATTGCTTCCTAAATGGTTTATACTGGAATCTTATTTGAGTAGAAACAGTCTGTTGTATCTGCTGTTAAAGTTTGCATTGTTGTACACTGCTCCTTAATGATGTTGACTATTTCATTAACCTTATCCCCAAACAAATTATCACAATAGCAGGTAGCATTCACTAGCTTGTCATGGACATCTTCTTGAGGCCTGATGCCTTAAACCAAGCTAATCTTTTTGTTGCTATATCAACTGCTGAGGCTCTGGAAGAAGTGTTAAAATCGCCATAAATGGATTTAATTAGGTGTTTAGAATACTCATCTGCTTCTGCTTCTTGCATTTGCAGATTAGATTTGACCTCCGCTGGCAGTGACTCTTAGACTCCTTTTATTTTTTGTAAAATGTTTATAAGCACTGGGTCATTTGAAACTGGTGGGCTGATATTCTACTTAGTAATATGGCAGACTGGTACATCTTTTTTCCCATGTTATCAAGAAGCCTACATTCTTTTCCAGGCAGGTTATGTGCATAGATCTTAGATTTCTTAGCTCTTTTAAATGCTGACTTAACGACCACTGAATCATGCACTTGCTGAGTTTTGTTATGGCACAGGCATTCCTTTACTTTATATCTTTTTTAAAATTTTCTATTTATCATGCTTTTCACATTTTTAGCTAAACAACTGCTTAACATGATGAAAAAAATGAATAATTTACAATCCAAATATTATTAGAAAACAAAAAAAGAATAAACATACAAAATATAAATGATGCATAATTAGTCCAAACAATAAGAGGGGAGGGGACAAGGAAAATAATAAAAAAGGAAAACTATTATAAATATAACAGAGAAGACTAAGGCAGATGCAACAACATTTTACCATTACCTCATACATTTAAAACTGTATTCCGCTAGCTAAACAAGATGTTTTTCTTCAAGAAACTCTCAAGTTGAACTGGATCATAAAAAGCAAACTATTATACAATTAATAGTAAATAAAGAAAAAACATCTGCACCCAAATCAAGTGCTTTGTAGCACATTGTCAGAAGCTCCTCTGCTTAGCCCGACTAACTCTACATAAATCTGGCAAATTCAACCATCTGCTAAAAAAACAAAGCATCTTTATTTTGAAAAAAAGCTCCTACAGGCTAATTTTAAAAGGAACGCATGTGCACCCATAAATGCGAGTATATGTGCATGTGATCTTAAGAGGCAGCTCAAGAAAATGTCCTGCACATATTTCAGCTAGGGCTTTAGCGGCTTTTACGCGCATGTGCAGGCAGATTTTAAAACATGTCTGTGCGAGGGAAAAAAACGTTTTTTCTAATTAGTCCACCTGTTTGTTCAATTCAATTTGAGGTCTTCAAGACCCCTCTGGTTCTTCATCCTGTAAGAACCCCACTTGATCCCAAACCTTCACGCTGAGTTGAAAGCCCTAAAACTCGAGATCTCTAGACTTGCTCCTCATCAGGACCTGCAGTAAAGTTATGTGGATAACACATGGACACAATACACAAGATGAGAATACAGGAAGTGCTAGCAGCACAAGTGTTGAATTACCACGGTGCCAGTATGCAGGAGGAGGTGCAGAACAGCTGCTCTCCCCAATGAAGAAGATTCAGGCAGGCGGCAGCAGCAGTGGAAGAGGAATGACCTGTGGACCTTGCCTGCCTGGTCCGCATGTGTGTGTGAGTGAATGGGAGGCTACCTGGGATGAGTGGGTTTGTGTGAATGGAAGGCTGCCTGGGATGCATGCGTGTGTGTGAATGGGACTCTGCCTGGGATGGGTGTATGTGTGTCTGTGAATGGGAGGCTGCCTGGGATGCATGAGTGTGTGTGAATGGGAACCTGCCTGGGATGTGTGTGTGGTCTGTGTGTGCACATGCATGTATGGGAGCATTCCTGGGATGGGCAGGGTGTGTGTGTGTGTTTGAGAATAGGAGCCTGCCTGACATTTGGCTGGATGTGAATGGGAGCTTGCCTGGGCTGTATGGGTGTGAATAGGAGCTTGTCTGGGTTGTGTGGGTGAGAAAGAATGGGAGCTGCCTGGGGTGTGTGTGTGTGTGTGTGTGTGAGTGTGAGAGAGAGAATATGGGGCTGCAGATGCATACCAACCTGCCATCAGCTGAAATGAAGAGGAGGGCCTAGGGCTGCTGGTAGATCCCAACTAAAGATGAGCTGGAGAATTATGTGGGTTTGACTGAGAGGAAGCATAAGTGTATATGAGCATGGGTATGTGTGTAAATATAAGAAAGAGAGGAGAAAGTTTGTGCACCCCACTTCCACTAATTCACAACAATCTCAGGGTGAATGGAAATCAAAAGTTCCCAAGTATGGAGAGCGTGAATTTTTAAAATCCTTTTTTAGTTTTATTTTTCGGGTGTTATTTAATGTGTCTGCGATTTTGAAATATTTTGTTGGTGTTTGGGACATTTAAAAAAAATTGTATGTGAGTTTTTAATTATTCAGTCTTTTATTTGTCATCTGTTTTTGGAATATTATTATTAGTATGTCTTTACTATTATGATTATGTATTTATTTTATTTCTTGATTTTATTGTTTGATGTTTGAGGATTGGTGATGGTTCTGGTTTTTATTGTTCTACTGTAAGCAATCAAAAAAACAAGGTATCTGAACTTTATCCACAAAGTGCTATTATCAACAAAAAATTCTATCCAATAATTTTTGAAAAAATGTATAAAACCGCATCAGCAAGCCTGACAACGGCAGTGAGCCCACTTGCCGTCCGGACTTCTCGTCATGTGCGGTGAGGATTATGCTTGCGAGTTCTGTTGAGTGCTGGGATGATCAGATGTCAGATAGTTAGAATAGAGTTTGTGGAATAAAAATGTTTTTAGGTCTTTTTTAAATGTTTTTTGGATGTGCTGGGTCCTCAGTTCTATGGGTAGGGTGTTCCAAGTTTTGGGGGAAGCAATGGAAAATGCTATTTCTCGCGTAGTTGAAAGATGAGCGTCTCTTAAGGTGGGGATGTTTAGGAATCCTGTGTTGTTGGAGCGTAGGTTTCTTTGTGGGTTTTGGGGGGTTATGTTTAAGCCTTTTAGACCATGAAGATCATCATTTAAGATTTTATGAATGATGGTCATAGATTTGTAGGTAATTCGTGCAGAAATAGGAAGCCAGTGAAGAGAGGTTAAAATGGGTGTAATGACAGAGTGGTTCTCCGAACACATCCAAAATTCCTTCCCAAGGTAGTTACGGAATTCCACTTGAACCAGTCCATAGTTTTACCCACATTCTTTCCAAGGCCTCATTCCCATCCAGGAGAAACAGCCTAACATACCTTGGACTGAAAGCGTGCACTAGCATTTTATATAAACTGCAGTCCACAGGAAATCTACTCAACTGTTTGTCTCTTATGATCCCAACAAACCAGGTAAAGCAGTGGGTAAACATACTCTATCCAATTGGCTAGCAGATTGCATACAGTTTAAGAGAAACAGATAAGTATGAGAGAAAATATGTGTGAAGCTTGCTGGGCAGACTAGATGGGCCATTTGGTCTTCTTCTGACGTCATTTCTATGTTTCTATGTTTCTATGTTGTTGTATCAAAATTTTTTATCTCTTTTGTTATTTTTATATAGAGGTGACTTATTATATATCCTCTAGGTCCCGTTTGTGAGTTGTGAAATGCATCTTTAGTCCCGCTCTGTCCCAAATATCACCCGACAGCGGCCGGTGTTTCGCGATCAAAATCGCTTCATCAGGGGCAAATTTCCCAAGTTATATAACGGCAGAAGCTATGAAGTCAAGAGGACACAAACTGTCAGAACTGAAAAATAATATGAAACAAGTACTTAACTTTGTGTTGAATGCAGCACCGCAAACCTTTCTGTTGGACCCAAGTGTCTCAAAAAAATTTTCAGCCGTCCGGGACAGAAGAGCCTTGGACGCTTTGGCCCTTTAAAAAGCCCGCGCTTTTGTGCACGTAATAATGTCATCACGTAGCTGTCGTCATAGGATGATCGTAATTGGAAATACTTAGCAATTATATCCTGAGAGTGCTTGTCAAATTAAATGATTCAGTCAAAGAAAAACTTGCAGCTCTAGTGCAGAATTCAGCCCGTCTGGTTCCACTGTTTTGAGCCGATGAATCCATCACTGTTCCGCTCGTAGGAGGCGAACGTCGAAATTCCCGCCTCTCCAATTTGGAGAAAGTTGTTCCAGAACACATACCTTTAACATACCTTTAACCTTTATTGTTCTACTACATACAGATTCTGACTTCTTGTGATTTACAGTTCAGATTTTGTCACGTTTATATTTCTACTCTATAGTTGCTTTATTCTGTATTTGGTGAGGGTCTATTTATGTTCTGCATGATGACCGAGATGAGGTATTCTCCTAATAGGAAGTGCATTAGTGTTTTAGGGCTTTTGGAGGGTCAAGCTCACATACAAAACATGTTACAATAGGCCTAATACCATATGGGTTCCAAGTGTGTTTTTACAGGATTTCTGATTAGCATCACAGCAGTGCATGTAAATATAATGTAAGTGATATTTTTACCTCAGAGTATGGTACTTTGATATTTTTCATGTAAAATGTTATTATAAATGCGTTATTTTAACTCTGTGTGTGTGTGGCACGGGACAAGGGGGGAGGTTCGGGGTGGGGGCATTGTGCAAGGCTATAAGGTTTGCCTAGGGCACCTAATACCAGGAGGGGGGATGGTATCGGTTTGAAAGTTTGTATCACTGGAAAGAGCTGGAATTTCTTTTTTGGGTAGGCCCGGGACAGACAATGAATGAATAAGGGGGGGGGGGGGGGGGGGGGAGCAACACAGTAATTGATTACACAGAGCAGCAAAAAGGCTAGCAACAGCCCTGCTAAGGAATCCTTAGAAAGCCCAGAGAGATCTTCAACCTTGGGTGTTATCTGTGTGTTCTCCCCTTCCACAAGTTGCTCCAAGTTGTTAGCATCTGTAAGTCTACCCGATGTGATCCTGCCTCAGTTTCAGGCCGATTCAGTAAAGTCTCCCGGCGTCCGCACAGGCCACTCGCCTGTGCGCACGATGCAGTATTTAAATTAGGTCCGGCGGTAGAAACGGGCAAAAGGAGGCGCTAGGGACACTAGCGCATCCCTAGTGCCTCCTTTTGGCCCGGAGCGGCAGCTGTCAGAAGGTTTGACAGCCGACGCTCAATTTTGCCGGCGTCGGTTCTCGAGCCCGCTGACAGCTACGGGCTCGGAAACTGGACGCCGGCAAAATTGAGAGTCCGGTTTTCGACCCGACAGCCGCCGGCCGACTTCAAATTTCTTTTCTTTTCTTATTTTTTTTTTTTTTTTACTTTTTTTACCCTTTGGGACCTCCGACTTAATATCGCCATGATATTAAGTCAGAGGGTGCACAGAAAAGCAGTTTTTACTGCTTTTCAGTGCACTTTCCTGGTGCCCGAAGAAATTGGTAGGCGCTAATTTCTGAAAATAAAATGTGTGGCTTTGCTGCACATTTTACTTACTGAATCGCGCGGGTATACCTAATAGGGCCAGCAACACGCATTTGCATTTTGAGGGAGCTATTAGGTTCGGCGGGTTGGACGCACGTTTTCCGTCCCTTACTGAATAAGGGATAAGGGAAAACCCGCGTCCAATGACAGGTTAACAGTGCGCTCCGGAGCGCACTGTACTGTATTGGTCTGTTTGTTGGCTTTTGACATCATCAGTCAGCTATGAGAGCCAAGGTTCCTCTGGTGTTCTTTCTAGTATCAATTGCTATGGGGGAGATCTTTCTTTGGAATTCAAAGCTGCCTCAATAGTGGGGTTGATCGAGGCCAGCTGCTCCATACTTCAACCTGAGTCAATCCTTTCAATCTGGCAAACCGCTGCTCTGCGGACCACAAAGGAGTCAATAGGACCTCTTGGTGACAAGAAAGCTGACTGCATGGGATGTTGGCTCTCCTCCTGATCTTGTGTTTCACCATACTTTATCTTTTAAATCTATTCTTATGGCCACAGGCTATATAGAAAAAAGAGCAGCTGACATTTTGGTTTGTAGATCTACTAAAGCTTTATATACAGCTGTTTTGTGGCCTTTATTTGCTTTAAAACCTCTGGAAACTTCACTAGAATATGAGTCGTCTTGTAAAGTGAAGGGAATGGATTGTGCCATCCTTTGAAGGAAAGCTGGATATGACAAATTGTCAGATATAGTATTACTTCTGGGGGTTTCAGGATAGCGATTTGAAAGCAAACCTGCCAAGCCTAGAAGATCAGAAAGAGAATTATAAAAAGAATTTTCCTTGAATTCAGAATCTGACTTGATAATTTAAACTGGGTACACTGAAGGTGACTGAGATTTTCAGTCTTCCTTTGGTGCTTGAAATGGCAAGATTGGCGATGTTCCAAGCAGCAGAATTTTTCTAGTACTGGAGCTGTTTCTCGAGGGCAGTTTTTAATATCTGACATATATTTGGCTAAAAAATCCAGCTACATTTTTTTTATAATTAGGTGAATTTTCAAAACATTATATGCATAAAATATAGATATATGCATGTAAGTAGCTACTATTCACAAATTCTGTATTTTATAAAAGTCAAAAATACTTATGTATATGTATGCTCACTTTTGCATACATATATATGCATGTAAAAAAGAGACCATCTAGGGGCATGGATAACAGTTACTATAATAATTCTGAGAAGGGATCTTTTTGTTGGGAGAATAGCTATAAGGTTCGTGGATCTTTGTTGCTGTGGGGAGTTTGGCTCAACCTACTGGGAAGGCCCTGTACGGCCTCCTCGGCAGCTGGTGGGACTAGGCTGGTTGCAGACTGGTCTGGAGCTTCATCTATACCAATCACTTTCCCTTTAGGCTGATCCCTTGGGTTCCAGGGACAGCAGGACTTAGGAATGAATCTTGTGGGATTTGGTAATGACAAAAGTCCTAGTCATGGCTAGGGTCAGAGGCAGATGAGGGTGGTTGAGATCCAGGCTGAGGTCAGAGGCAGGCAGCAATAGTCAGAGCTCAGGCTATGGTCAAATCTGGTAGTCAGTCTGAAGCAGGCATGGAAAACACTTGGAGGACAAAGACAACAGGGCACAGAGGACGAAGCAGGCTGGACATTGAGAGAAGAGGCAGGCAGGGCTTGGAGAGATGAGGCAGACAGGACTTGGAACACAGGATCAGGAACTCAGGAAAGGAACTTCTGAGCAGCAACTATCACTGCAGGTTGCAGGCGACCCTTTGCTGAGGCATTGATCTGTTTCATGGCTGGGGTTTAAATACCCAGCTATGTGACATCATCTCCCTGCACCTGCCAAAGCGATTCCCACCGCAGGGCCTTTAAAGTTAGGTGCATGCCTAGGAGGAGCCCCACAAGCGTTATGGCTATGGCATCCCTGTTGCGAAGCAGAGAGGCTGTTGGTGGCCTGAGGTGAGTATGCCAACTCATGGTGGCAGTCCATGAGCTAGCAAACGTAACAGTACCCCACCAGTTCCCTCCTCAAATCCAAGGCTTTTGTTTAGAGGAAAATTGGTAGTGGAAGTCTATGACTAGAAGGGGGGCCTGGAGATTACTTGCCGGCTCCAAGGAGTTCTCTTTCGGCCCATAATGTTTCCAGGAGATGAAATACTCTAATCTGTTGTGTTGTCTCCCTTTCCCCTTTAATGTAAGAATTTTATTGTATTTATAATATTCGATGTATACCTTGTGTTCTATATTACCTTTCTGTTAACCATTATGATGTATTTTACGAATGACGGTATACAAATTTTTTTTAAATAAATAAAAAATAAATTTCCTGTACTTCATATTATGAATCCTGTTCTGCAATGCATAGATTTCTGTGGACTTGGGAGGTCATCAAGAAGGCCAAGAGAGAACTAACAGCTTCAGTAGAGATATGTAGAAGACACTGGATTTGCAAAGTAATGGGCAGTTTGAGTTGATATGTCACTGGTCCAAGCTGCCGTAGAATGGGAAAAGGACCTATGAAGTGAGGTGCCAGATAGAGCAAAGGGATGAGTAAATGCAGATGTTGTGTGCTTAACCATATGAGATCACTCACTTTGAATTGAGGTGCTGGTCAACATTGGGCGTCCACATACCTCTTGGTCTGGGTATGTGGATGCCCAATGGAAAACACTCGGGGGTGTTTTCCATAGAGGATTTGGAATGGAGAGGAACCAGTGGTACTATTTACATGGTTATTATGTGAAAACTCTGACCAGGGTAGCAGAGTGGCCCCATCATCTTGCCTTTTATTGATGTACAACCAAAGAACCTAGTTGATGCTCTCAGTCTGCCCATTGCCCTGAGGCTGGTATGCTGTGGTGAAGTCTGTGATGCCAAATTCTCAACAGACAACCCTCCTATAGTGTGCTGTGAATTAGATGCCCCTTTTGGACAGAATGTGAGAGGGTAGATGATGTAATCTGAAGACATGTTGGACGAATAGGCGGGCCAGCCCAGGAGACAAAGGTAGGCCAGCGAGAGGTACAAAATATGCCATTTTAGAGAATCTGTCCACTATGACCCATATTGTAGTGAAGCCGTGTATGAGGGGAGATCCACAATGAAGTCTTTAGAAATGTGGGTCCAGGGTTCCCTGGGAGCTGGCAACAGCTGTAACAACCCATAGGGTCAGGCTCGAACAGGGTTTTCTACACACAAGTAGGGCAGGAATCCACACAATTTTTTACATCTCTCTTTATTTGAGGCCACTGGTAGTGGTGTTGAAGGAGGTCAAGAGTTCAGGATACTCTGGGATATCCTACTATGTGAGAATCATGCCCCCACTTTAATGCTCTTTCTTGGAGCCTCTTGGGTACAACCGTCTTCCCAATGGGGACAGATATAGCAGAAGTGAGGATGATTCTGGCAAGATCAATGATGTGTTGGGGGGTCTCTGTTACATCTTCCATTAAAAAAGAATGTGAGAGTGCATCTGGCCATAGGTTCCTTGCAGCTGTTAGTAGCGGAGCTTAAAATCAAACCGGAAAAAGATGAGGGACTAGCAAGTCTGCCTGGGATTCAGTTGTTGGGCTTGCTGAAGGTACTCCAAGTTCTTATGGTCCATGTAGATGGTGATTCCGTGCTTGGCACCTTCTAGGAAGTGTCGCCATTCCTCCAAAGCCAATTTTACTGCCAGGAGTTCACGATTTCCAAACATGTAGTTTCTCTCTAACGGTGAGAACTTCCTGGAGAAAAAGGAGCAAGGTAGAAGAATCCCTTTGGTATTGTGTTGACTAAGGACAGCCCCTACACCAAGGGTAGAGGCTTCTATCTCCATAATGAAGGGATGTTCAGAGTCCAGATGTCATGGGCAGGGACCTTGAATGAAGGCATATTTTATGCCTGAAAAGCATTGATGGCTTCCTGCGAGCAGTTCCGGGTGTCTGCCCCTTTTCTGGTCAAGGCTGTAAGTGGGGCTGCTAGGGAGGAATACCCAGGAATGAACGGGTGATAGTAATGGCAAATAATAGGAAACATTGTAGGACCCAAAGGCCAACCAGCTGGGGCCAATCCAGGATGGCTTTCTGTTTAGCTGGGTCCATCAGGAGGCCAGTTTGAGAAATGATATAGCCCATGAAGGGAAGTTATTCTTGTTCAAAGAGGCACTTCTTGAGTTTTGCATAGATGTGGTAATCCCATAGACACTGAAGCACCTGTCTCACATGTTCTAAGTGAGAATCCAAGGATTGGGAGTAGATGAGGATATCATTTAAGTAGATCATGACGCAGAATTAAAGAAGATCCCGGCAGATTTTGTTGATCGTTTTTTGAAACACGGTTGGAGCATTGCAAAGCCCAAAGGACATAATGAGGTACTCATAATGTCTATTACAAGTATTGAAGGCTGTTTTCCACTCATCCCTTTGTTTGAAGCGAATGAAGCTATAGGCTCCTCTTAAATCTTAGCACCCTGCAAGCGACTGAACAGTTCTGAGATGAGTGGCAATGGGTAATGATTTTTTGGGATAATTTCATTAAGGCTCTGTAGTCAATGCAAGGTCTAATATTTCCATCTTTTTTGGCTACAAAGAAGAAACCCCCTCCAGTGGGAGACGAGGAAGGCTGGTTAAATCCCCTGGTCAGATTTTCTTTAATATATTCACTCATGGCCTTTGTTTCCGGTGGAAACAGCAAGTAGACCCTTCCTCATGGGGGCATTTTGTCTGGGAGGAGCTTGATACCGCAATCATAAGAGCGATGCAGTGGTAGTGTTTCTGCCTGCTGTTTGGAGAATACATCAGTATAGTCTGCGTACTGTGGGAGAGGTGCAGACACTGTAGCCATCCTGGTCAGAGAAACTGGATGCTGAATGGATGCCAGGCAGGTGGTGGTGCAAGAGGGTCTCCATTGGACTCGTTCCAGAGAGGCCCAGTCAATTATGGGCTGATGCTGCTGAAGCCAAGATAGACCCAAAACAATGGGATTCAGAGCTCGAGGAATTACGTGGAACAAAATAGTTACTGAATGAAGAAGCCCAGTATGTATAGATACGGGGGGATATGATAGAGGTGTTTAAAACCATGAGAGGTCTAGAACGGGTTAATGTGAATCAGTTATTTACTCTTTCGGATAATAGAAAGACTAGGGGGCACTCTATGAAGATAGCATGGGGCACATTTAAAACTAATAGGAGAAAGTTCTTTTTCACTTAACGCACAATTAAACTCTGGAATATGTTGCCAGATGATTTTATTAATTTATTTATTTAGGCATTTTATATATCGAACATATCGTATGCACTTCACTTCAGTTTACATAAAAGTTGGATAAGTCTAACACTTTATCCCAAAAATTCATAATAAAATGAAATTAAAAATAAATTAAAATGAGATTAAAAATGAAACATAATTAAAATAAACCCCATTTATCCAATAAATATATAGCTCTTAATAACAATCTAGACTAGAAAATCTTGACTAAAAAACATTACAAAATAATAAAATACAATTTAAATATAAGAAAACCCTACCTGATAATACTCCCTTATAAAATAAAATACTAAATATTCTTAAACTAGAGCTATAAAATTCCCAGGGGGGAATCACTATAGATGTTAATTTGTGTTAATAAAAACCTGCTCAAACAACCATGTTTTTACCTGTTTCTTAAAAGTCTGAATGTTAACTTCTAATCATATATTGGATGGAAGGGAGTTCCAAAGTTTTGGTCCAGCCAATGAGAGTGCCCTTTCCCTGACTGCGTTTAGATGTGCCAATTTAAGTGATGGAACTGTAAGTAGAGGCTTGCATGAAGATCTCAGATTACGAGCGGGAGTGTGCATATGGAGAGATGCATTTAACCATTCTGAATTTTCACCATAAACGGTTTTATGAATAAGAGTTAGGCATTTATGATGGATTCTAGCCTGGATAGGGAGCCAATGTAACTCCTTCAAAATGGGAGTAATATGATCAAACTTCTTGACATTTGTCAATAGGCACACAGCCACATTCTGCAGCAACTGCAGAGGGCGAATTGATGAAGCCAGGATGCCCAGGAGAAGGGCATTACAGTAATCTAACAGACAAAAGCAGAGCTTGGAGAACCATATGAAAATTGCTATGATGTAAGAGAGGTTTTAGTTTCTTTAATATCTGTAATTTATAAAAGCCATCTTTTACTATGGATTTTATATAAGCCTATATATAGGCTACATAGAGGGAAAAATAACCCATGCTATAATTACACAATGTTGGGTTCCATATTAAGTTCCATATTAGGTGCTACAACCCAAGAAAGAGATCTAGGTGTCATAGTGGATAACACATTGAAATCTTCGGTACAGTGTGCTGCGGCAGTCAAAAAAGCAAACAGAATGTTGGGAATTATTAGAAAGGGAATGGTGAATAAATCGGAAAATGTCATAATGCCTCTGTATCGCTCCATGGTGAGACCACACCTTGAATACTGTGTACAATTCTGGTCGCCGCATCTCAAAAAAGATATAATTGTGATGGAGAACGTACAGAGAAGGGCTACCAAAATGATAAGGGGAATGGAACAGCTCCCCTATGAGGAAAGACTAAAGAGGTTAGGACTTTTCAGCTTGGAGAAGAGATGACTGAGGGGGGATATGATAGAGGTGTTTAAAATCATGAGAGGTCTAGAACGGGTAGATGTGAATCGGTTATTTACTCTTTCGGATAGTAGAAAGACTAGGGGGCACTCCATGAAGTTAGCATGGGGCACTTTTAAAACTAATCGGAGACAGTTCTTTTTTACTCTACGCACAATTAAACTCTGGAATTTGTTGCCAGAGGATGTGGTTAGTGCAGTTAGTACAGCTGTGTTTAAAAAAGGATTGGATAAGTTCTTGGAGAAGTCCATTACCTGCTATTAAGTTCACTTAGGGGTAGATTTTCAAATAGCGCGAATAGGCATACTTTTGTTGGCGCTCCAGGCGCCAACAAAAGTACGCTGGATTTTAGTAGATACGCGCGGAGCCGCGCGTGTCCGCTAAAATCCGGGATCGGTGCGCGCAAGGCTATCGATTTTGTATAGCCGGCGCGTGCCGAGCCGCGCAGCCTACCCCCGTTCCCTCCGAGGCCGCTCCGAAATCGGAGCGGCCTCGGAGGGAATCCTCTAACGCCCTCCCCTCACCTTCCCCTCCCTTCCTCTACCTAACCCACCCACCCGGCCCTGTCTAAACCCCATCCTTACCTTTGTCGGGGGATTTACGCCTCCCGGAGGGAGAAGTAAATCCCCGCGCGCCAGCGGGCCGCTAGCGCGCCGGGACGCAACCTGGGGGCGGGTACGGAGGGCGCGGCCACGCCCCCGGACCGCCCCTGGCCGTAGCCACGCCCCGAGCCCACCCCCGGAACGCTCCCGACACGCCCCGAAAACGCCGCTGCGCTCGGTCTCGCCCCCGACACACCCCCGACACGCCCCCCTCCGAAAACCCCGGGACTTACGCGAGTCCCGGGGCTCTGCGCGCGCTGGTAGGCCTATGTAAAATAGGCTCACCGGCGCACAGGGCCCTGCTCGCCTAAATCTGCCCGGTAAGTTTGCATGGAGCAGCTGTCACAATCCTAAACAAAGGTGCAACAGCATTGAGCTTCCAAGAAGGCTAGTGAGCTATAATCTACATGATTAAAATCCAAACTTCAATGAGCATGGGGATAACAAATCTTTTTTTTTTTTTTTTTAAATCACAGTGGCACTAACTTTGGTGGATATGGGGATTATTATAAAATTTGGTAGTAAGACAGAGAAGGGCCCTGGGTGTTGGTGTAAGTATTGGTTTTATAAGAAGCAAAGTTGAAGGCAAGCTTGAGTTGGCCTACTGGAAGAGCTTCTGGAGGCCATCGTTATGGCAGATTCTGGGCTTTAGATTTGTTAGGAACTGGGGAACATTCTGGGGAAGGGGAAGTCTATTCCAATGGGAAGGGCTCCACCTTAACCAGAGTGGAACCAGGCTCCTGGTGTTTTTAAAAAAGTGTTAGAGCAGCTTTTAAACTAGAACATGGGGGAAAGCTAACAGTCACTCAGCAGTGAAATATCTTCAAAGGATACTGACATACCAAGTAAGTTAGTGTGTCGTGACAGAGAGTTGGTTTTAAACGATGAAAATCCCTTTCTAAGCCCTCTCCCCAGGCCTCTTGGCTTAGGCTTTTTGGAAAAACATTGATGGAATTCCTCAGTGAGACGGGGGCTTGAACATTTGAAGCAGTTTTCCAAGTGTTTTCTTCAAGACCGAAGCCATTCCATAAAATTCGCTAGTGGAGTCTTTTCTGGATTCTTTTGGAGTCAAGGATCTCCTGGAACTCATACTCAGTTACCTTCATTGGCTTAGGAGGATGTCATGAAGGCCAAGACAAAAGTAGAGATCTGAGGAGCGAGACAAGGAACACATTATAGATCTTAAGGACAGGTGGTAGTTTTAATTGGTAGGCTACTAGTCCAATCTGGCAAATGATAGAAAATGATCCAATGAAACATGGTGAGAATTTAGTAGCGGGATTCTCGAGCAGTAGATTATGAGTATTCAAACACTCTAACTCCCCCGGTTTGAGGTGAGGTGTCTCCGGCATCTTTTGTCTGCTTTTTTTTTATATTTATATCTCTGCGGCCAATGGAAGGAGTTGTTTTAGTTTTATAGACCCTTGTATTGGAGTAAGGTTGGTGCCACCTGCTGGGAAGGCCCAGTAGGTTCTCACTGCCAACTGGCATAAGATGATGTAGAGAATGAGCTGGAGTTTCACCTATACCAGCCCCTTTGCCCACGGATTGAGCTTTGGGGGGCAGCAGGATTTAGTTGAGTATCTCTGGTGAAGGCTAAGAGAGGTTCTGTATCAGGCTGTGGCAGACAAGAAGGATCATGTCATAAGTGATGGTCAAGGCAGGTGGCATACAAGGATGGTCAGGACACAGGCTAAAGTCAGTACTGTAGGTCAGTTCAAGATGTCTAAGACATGGAAGGCAGGATGAGGCTAAAGATGAAGGCAAGGCAAGGCTGAAGACATGGAAGGCTGGACGAGGCTGAAGACAAAGGAAAAGCAAGGTAAGGCAGAAGACACAGAAGACTGGATGAGGCTGAAGACAAAGGCAAGAACTAACACATGCAGAGTTGACCTGTTGCTGAAGCGGTGTCTAGCAGGGAGAAGGGCCCTTATAAGGGCTGAAGCAGCTGATGTCGTCCAGGGGTGCTGTGTCTAAGGGCATGCACATGCACCTAGGGAACCAAGTCAGTGTGTGTCGTGGTATCCCTCACCGTGTGGAGCAACAGCAGTACTGGTCACCCAGGGCGGCAGTGGTGATCTGATTCGGTGGTGTTGAGTGAGTGAGCTGCTTTGCGGAGACAACTTGAGAACAAGTAAACATAATAGATTTGAAAGGTTTTTTGCCACAAGTCCTTAAGATCTTGATTCACGATATCGGCTGCAGGGCATGGTACTGTTATTAGAATAGGAAGTGGCACCGAGAGTGTTTGCTAAAAATGATCTGGTTAAATATGCATAACGTCAATCTTGAGTGGTATGATTTCATGTACAGTGATTGGTTATTATAAGATCCCATGACTGCAAATAGGGCTGTAGACGTCCATTTGAATTTTGCCACCATTTGAACACAGACGGGTTTGTGATAAAGTAAATGCATATTGCTATGCTATGTTAGTGTGGAACTAAGTATATAATATTGTCCATTCTGATTTCATGTTTGCAGAGAAATCCTTAAGCAGCTGTTGTGGTGAAACGTTGTCATAGTCGGTTCAGTGATTCAGTGGATAAGTGGAAAAGTGGTGAGACAGCTGAATTGTTCAAAATTGTTATCTATGAGAAATTAAGCTACAAAGATCATGAATGAATGTTCAATATATTAATGATCTGATATGTAGGCATGCAATTTTTAAAGAAGTTTCAAAAATTAAAACATTTAAATTTAAAAATAGTGAAGGTGTAGGATTTTTGGACCTATGAGATCACAGGACTCTTTAGGGTGTAATTCCCAAATGAGTTTAAATATCTGCACTGAGGTCTTTTCCTCCTTATCATAGCATGGTGTATGATATTGGGGCTTTTTTGACTCTTTACTAAAAACATCAGTGAATGCTGCATACTGAGACGGAAGGCCTGGGAAGTATGAAATCTGAGTCTGAACAAGAGTTACTGGAGGTGTGACTCAGGAGAAACTACGTTGCTGGTAGGAGAGTCCCAAGCAGGCAATTTGCATAGCTTTCCAATCAATGGAAGCCTTATAGAGCATGAGCCAAGGAAAACATGAATGATGGGTTTGACTGCTTTGGATAAAACATAGGAGATACTTTTCTTGTGTAGAAGCCCTGTTTGGATTGTGATTGGTAGAGTGGCCAAAGACTAGGCATCTAAATGGCAGATGAAATATAACGTGGACAAGTGCAAATTAATGCATGTGGGAAAAATAATCCCAACTTCAGGTACACAGTGCTGGGTTTCATGTTGGGAGTAATTACCTAGGAAAAGGACCTTGAAGCTCTTGTGGATGATACCTTGAAATCTTTGGCTCCATGTGCAGTGGCAATCAAAAAGGCAAATACAATGTTAGGAATTATTGGGAAAAAATTAGAATATCATATTGCCTTTGTATAGATCCATGATGCAACTGCACCTTGTGTAGTTGTGGTTGCCCTATTTAAAAAAAGACATAGTTGACAGAGAAGAGCAACAAAACTTATAAAGGGGATGGAAAAGGTCCCTTATGAAGAAAGGTCAGATTAGGGCTCTTTAGCTTGGAAAAGAGACGACTGATGGGATATGACAGAGGTTTAGAATCATGAGTGGGGTGGAATAGGTAAATCATCTGAGTCTGCTTTCCTTATTTTGAATGATACCCTTTTATCTTTTCCTTTATTTTATGACTGAACCACGCTACAATTGTTTGGTCCTGCTTTGACTTTTTTAATGCATGGAATACATTTTATCTTGGCTTTCAAACTGGTAATTTTAAACAATGAGGTCCAAGTACGACAGAGGAACTGATCTTGAAATCAATCAAATCAGTGCCAAAATGTATCCTGCTATTCACCCAAGTGACCGAATTCCAGCAAGTTCCTTGAAACAAATACACTGTGTTATCACTCCAACAATTACATCCTTAATTAATCATTCTCTCTCAGAAGGGATTGTTTAATAGAGGTGTGAATCGTGTGCCCGATCGTCTTAACGATCAAAATCGTCTGGCAGGAGAAGAAAATCGTGTTTGGCACGATTTTTTAGTTAAAAAATCGTTTTTTCCGATTAGTGCGCACTAACGGGAGTTAGTGCGCACTAACAGAAAATGATACAATTTGACACTTTTCAGGTCAGTTAAGATCAGTTTAGGAATGAATATCTTTCCTATTGGCTGCCCTCTTATTTATTCATGTTACCAAGGTTCCCACTGACAATATATGGGGGATGGGAAATGGAAACAGTTGGTAGCTTGACAAAAAAAGTAATGTGATCAGTCAATGTGACTAGAACTTGTGCCCTAACCCTGATACCAGGGGTGCTGTGATCTTCCTGCACACAGTGCTCTATCCCTGATACCAGGGGTGTTGAGATCTTCCTGCACTCAGTGCCCCTGGTATCAGGTATCCCAAGCCACTTCCAAATTTCAAGCCACTTCCACATGCATACATGTCTCTGTTCCGCTCTAACTGTATAACTCCACCACCCTACCCTTACTATTAAACCCTCCATCTTTCTAGACCCCCTGATTGTCCCTCTCCTCCCTCCATCCACGTTGTCCTCCCTATGCTTATCCTCCCCTGCACCCCAGCCCTACTTCATCCGATACCTCCTCATGTTTAGTTAATTAATTAGGGTTTTTTTCTTTAGCCTCTTGCAAGGCATCTGTATAATAGGATTATTTCCTAATCACCATGTTAATTATTGTTCTTACATGTTTTCTTATATTTATTTGTTATTTAATAGTTCTTTGTTATATGTAATGCTTTCAAGCAAGTTAAAATGTTCTCTGTAAACCGATTTGATTTGCATACTATGTAAGAAGATCGGTATATAAAAAAAACCTAAAATAAATAAATAAATAACATCAATAGATAAGAGGGCAGCCAGCCAATAGGAATACATATTCATTCCTAACTGACCTGAAAAGTGTCAATTTGTATCATTTTCTGTTACTCTTAGTGAGTTTCCATTTCCATTTAGTGCATTTCCATTTCCCTTCCCCCCAACCATCACCTCAGTGGGAACCTTGGTAACATCAATAGATAAGAGGGCAGCCAGCCAATAGGAATACATATTCATTCCTAACTGACTTTTACTGACCTGGAAAGTGACAATTTGTATCATTTTCTGTTAGTGCGCACTAACGTTAGTATTTTTAATCTATATGAAAGCAATACAATAGGAACTAATGCAACTTAAACTAACATTAAATGCTAAAGGATGGAAATCATTTGGTTAAGTATAAACTCTCTGATAGTTAAAGCACTGGCTTTAGACATGGGTAATTTCCAAATTACTCCATCAAATGAAGTACGGGATTTAGGTATCCAGCTAGATGAGAACCTAACGATGAAAAAGCACATCAATACATTAATTAACACAAGTTACGCTAAATTGCGTATATTATATTGGTTGAAACCTTTATTAACTTTCAAGGACTTCCAGACTGTACTGCAAACTCTAATTTTCTCAACCTAGATTATTGTAACTCCTTAGCATTCGGTCTACCAGTCTGTCATTTAAAAACGTTACAATTATTATAAAATGCCTCAGCAAATCTGTTGTTAGGAACCAGGAAATTTGATCACATTACACCCTTGCTGATCTCACTGCACTGGCTGCCAGTACAAGCCCAAATCTATTTTAAAGTATTAATGTTAATATTCAAAACCATTCATTTCAGTAGCACTGGCATGATAAGTGTGACATTACAACCATACACACCTCAGTGAACACTAAGGGGCAGATTTTTAGAGGAGCGTGCGTGGGGTACATTTGTGCGTGCTACCTGCCCGGCGCGCACAAATGTACACCTGATTTTATAACATGCGCCTGCTGCCGCGTGCATGTTATAAAATCAGGGGTTGGCGCTCGTGGGGGTGTGCACACTTGTGCACCTTGCGCGCCGAGCCCGAGGAGAGCCCCGATGGCTTTCCCCGTTCTTTTCAAGGCCGCGCCGAAATTGGAGCGGCCTTGGAGAGAACTTGTTTTCGGTCCCCCCCCCCCCCCACACACTTTCCCCTCCATTCTCCTATCTAACCCACCCCCCAGCCCTAACTAAATCCCCCCACCTTTGTTTCCGAAGTTACGCGCGCGCTGTGCCGGAGGACTTGGCCCTGCCCCCAGACCGCCCCCACGCCCCCAGACCGCCCCTTTTTCGAAGCCCCCAGGATATATGCGTGTCCGGGGCTTGCGCGCGCTGCCGAGTCTATGCAAAATAGGCTCTGCGCGCACAGGGGTAGATTTTCGGGGGTTACACACGTAACCCTTTGAAAATCTACCCTAAGATCTCAAAATAAACGACTATTGACTGTCCCCACAATATGGAGCACACATCTGATGCAAGTAAGAGACCAAATGTTTTCCATAGCAGGTCCAAAGCTATGGAACTCTCTACCTGAGATGTTACATTTGATACCAGATAGAAAGAGATTTAAAAGTGAGCTGAAAACATGGCTATTAAAAAATGCATACAACCTAACTTAAAACATCAGAAAGTAGAGAACTACAAAAAACAAGAAGGACAAAAGATACTAATTTAAGCATGAGGAATACATTTAACAAGAGAATATAAAAATCATTTCAAAGTACTGACTAAAATGTGAAATCTGTCACATTATTTATTTTATTCTCAGTACTTCTTGGCTATGTCCTAGACCGCTAGTCAAATAGATTAGAACATTTAATTTGTTAGATGCTAATGCCTATTTATGAACACTACATCTGAATCCAGTCATTATTTGTTGACTAATAGCTATGAATGTTACTTTGTAAACCGTTGTGATCTTGACATGGAACGACGATATATAAAATGTCTAAATAAATAAATAGAATGTGAGACAGTAAGCCATACACATACAAAACATTATAAATTTATAAAAGCCAAACATTTAGGGTCATTCATCAAAATGCGTTATGGCGTTAACACACGTGATAATGCATAAATGTCATAACGCATGTAATTATTATATTTTTGCATGGCGTGAATGCACATTTTTTGAAGGGGAGGGGTTTGGGCAGGATTAATGAAAATGAGGGGCAATATCGCACTGTGTGATAACAAAATGTTACGGTTCTGGCCGCGAGCGCCTCAACCAGACCTTTACCTCCGTGTTCCTGGACCTGTTTCCGCTTCTGTTGGCCTAGTTCGCAGCCTGTTCGGCGGCGTCTCCGCGAGGGCCACACCACCGGGAAGCCTCCTATGGATGCCCTGCCTCTAGGCGTGCACCACTTGGGCGCTTTTCTAGGCCATTTCCCGCCAGTGGTGACTCCGCCCAGTTCCTGACATCAGATGCCGCGGCCTTGCAACCGGTTCCCTGTTGCTCCGTGCCCCGGAGTGAGCTGCCTTTGGAACCCGCTTCATTCCTGCTTGCCTGCTACAGTACCTGCTTGGTTCCAGTACCCGAGTCTTGCTACAGTTCCTGCCTGGTTCCAGTATTCAAGTCTTGCTACAGTTCCTGTCTACTGTTCTAGTCTGGTTCCAGTTCTCAGTCCTGCTCATCAGCCTGCCCGCTCCAGTCTCAAGATCATCAACTCACCTAAGTCCCAGCGGCCGGGCTCCTACGGGCTCCTCCCGGGGGGGGCTTCGGCTTCCAAGGGTGAAGCCTCACCTAAGTCCCAGTGGCTGGGCTCCTACGGGCTCCTCCCGGGGGAGCACCAGCTTCCAGGGTGAAGAGCACCTCTACGTCCTGCCTGAACATCTGCCTCCCAATCTGCGGTGCACCAGAGACATTGAATACCTTTCCCAGTCTCTTGCAGGTCGGCCCAAGGGTCCACTAAATTGAGACTTCATAATAGCAAAATGCATGCTATCGCACGGTTTTAATGTTGGAAATAACTACACCTTTTTTTCCTGGTGTTAAGCTGTGCGATATGCCCGAAACGGCCATAACACAATTTGTGTTAAAGATTGCAAATTGCATTTTAGCCATTTCTGGGCTTGTGAGGGAGAGGGGGAGTGGAGGGGAGTAGAGAGAGAGCACCTCTGGGGAGACCTTCACCATATTCAACTATTTATATGCCTATAGGAGGGCCAGCTAATACCTCGAGGTGAGGTGTTGATGGTGGCTTAGGGTTTAGGGGCCAGTTTTATATGCAGACTAAGATGAACAAACAGCACAGTACACCTTGGTGAAGATGTGATATCATTTTGAGTGAGGAAGGTTTCACAAACATGAGATTTCTACTATGTTCTCTCGCCCTAGCTTGATGGTGCCCTCCTATAGGCATATAAATACTTGACTATTATGAAGGCCTTGTAGATAAAGTCTCTCTCTCTCTCTCAGCACAATCTGCAAAATAGGAAGTATCACAGGGTGCGAAAAGTTTACCGCACCATGCAATATTACCTAGACAAAACACTGTGTTACCGCTTGGTGCGCTAATTCTAAAAATTACTCTAAACACGCCCCTTTCTGTGCATGCAATATTATAGCATTTTGATGAATCTAGGGGATTGAGAGGTTGTGCAGACTGATGACTGTGCTAAATCATAAGAGGTGGATACTTTCCACCTTGAGCATTATGTTGTCCTTTCCTCTCCATTTTTAAGAAATTTAAGTTTGATTGATTGCACCGGTGGTGTTGAAATTGTGGATGAAGTTTTGTTTTGTATTTTCAAACAATGTCCATGACTCATACAAACTTTTAAGCTTTGCAACTAATCCTTTTACATTTTTTCCTCACTTTCTTCAGTCTGTCATAGTAGTTTTACTTGGTATCCTCCTTCCAGCGATTATGTCAAAATTGATAGAATTATGATCAATTATTGCTTAGTGGCTCCATCACAGTAACCTCTTGCACTAGGTCATGTGTTCCTCTAAGGGCAAGATCTAAAACTGCTGCTCCTCTCATTGGATCTAGGACCAGCTGTTCCATGAAGAGGTCATTTATGGCATCTGGAAACTTAACCTTTCTAGCATGTCCCAATGAAACACTGATCCAATCAATACTGGGGGTAATTGAAATCTCCCATTATTATTGTGTTGACAAACGTATTTGCTTTTTAAATTTCAGCTAGAATGCCTCAGTCTGTTTCTTCATCTTGGCTAGGTGACTGTTAGTGTACACCTACTGCTATACTCATACAGACTAATTTTAAAATGAGCATGCATGCGCCCATACACGCATGTATTGCCACATGAGCAGAGATACACTTGAATTTTAAATCATTCGTGTACTTACGTGCGTTTGATTTAAAATATGCCTACTGTGCATAAGCATGCTCCTAATTTTAAGAGGTTACTCAACAAACCTATTTGGCGGATTTTTCATAGGACTTTCTGGGCATTAATGTACATAGGTAAGCAGATTTTAAAACATGATCGTGCAAGGGACATTCCCAGTTTTTCAGATTAATCCACCAGTTTGCCCAGTCAATCTCAAGGTCATCCATATCTCTCTGGTTCTTCATCCTGCCCCCTCCCCCCAGTTGACCCAGACTCTTCACCCTGTCGTGTGAGCCCAAAAATACAAGATCTGCAGACTTGCTCCTCATCAGGAGCAGCAGTAAATTTACGTGGCTAACAAGCTGCTACAAGCTCCCGCCCCTAGTTTTAAAATATGGGTTAATGCATATAACAGCTGGTCCCACCCCCTTTCCACCCCCTTATTTTTATTTGTGCATGCTGATATATGCATGTAAATTGCGGCTTTTAAAATCCATGTTGCTCACGTGTGGCCCACATCCACATATATGTAGGCATTTTAGTGTGAGCAATGCTTTACTCTATGCCTTCTTTTACATATAGTGGCTCCCCGTTACCAATTTGATGTCCCTTTTCATGTCAATATAATTTATACCCATTGGTTATCCTCCTCCTACTACGTCTCTGAAATGCCTATAATGTTTATATCCTTGTATAATGCCATGGATTTTAACTCAACAATCTTTCTATTTAGATTTCTAGCATTTGCATATGGACATTTTAAAGTATGTTTTTTATTTGTACTTTAATTTCTCTTTGTATTAACAATTTTCTTATTAGCAAATGATACATATGGGGCAGATTTTAAATACTTGCGCGAACAAAAGTATGCTGGATTTTATAAGATACGCGCGTAGCCGCGCATATTTTATAAAATCCGGGGTCGGCGCGCGCAAGGGGGTGTACATTTGTGCAACCTGTGTGCGCCGAGCCCAGCGCGCGCTGCCTGTTCCCTCTGAGGCCGCTCCGATTTCGGAGCGGCCTCAGAGGGAACTTTCCTTCGCCCTCCCTTCCCCTACCTAACCCACCCCCCGGCCCTATCTAAACCCCCCTTACCTTTGTCGGCAAAGTTACGCCTGCTGAAAGCAGGCGTAACTTTGCGCGCATCGGCCAGCTGCCCCGCTCCGTGGTCCGGTCCCGGGGGCTGTTCCGGAGGCCGGGGCCACGCCCCCGGAACGCCCCCGAGTCGAAACCACGCCCACATCACCGCCCCCGAAACGCCCCGCCCCGCAAACGCCGCGTCATCCCGACACGCCCCCGACAGGAAGCCCTGGGACTTGCGTGCGCCGGCGGCCTATGCAAAATAGGCGCACCGGCGCGCAGGGGTTTTAAAATCCGCCCCATAGAGTAGAGTTGTTCACATCTGTGTGGTCTTTATCTACATCCATCTGAGCTATTTCAGCCTTCACCATAACCTCGCTACTGGGATATTTTAATTTCCCTGTTTTGCAAGTATCCATAGAAAATACCTCTCTCCGAACCATGTGCTTCTGAGTGAATGTGGGCCTCTGTGTGGAATGGAGAACATTTCTGAGTATGCAACCCTAGGAGCTTTAGATTTCAGTTTCCTACCTGTTTCAAAATTGTGCCAGCAGACTGATATGCAGAATATTTCGATTTTATTTGTTCTACTTCTGCCCAAAACTTACATTTGGCCCAGAGAGTTCTGTTTTGAAATGTACCATGTGTGATGAACATTCCTGTGTAACAGGGAAGTTATCTGGCTGCCTGTGTGCAGTTGTCTTACTTATTTAAAACAATTTATTACTCACCTATCTAGAGGTACAAGGTGAGGAACAAAACCAAAGATAAAATGACAAATAATTAAAATAAAGACAGGAGACACAAACAAAAGAGAACAGTATAGCAATGCATAACTCTACAAGAGAACAGGCAAACAGCCACCTAGCCAAAGAATATATTAAGAGTACATCAAAAGCTTCTTTAAACAAAAAACAATTTTAGTTTCTTTCTAAAGGAACAAAAATCTGCATCCAACTGTAATTCATTAGGAAGGGAATTCCACATACGTAGGCCAGCAAGAAAAAAAAAATCCTGTCAAAAGTCTCATCTAAATGAAAGAATCTTGGGGAGGGAACATTGAGCAGGTTCAAGCCTGATGATCTATGGGTTCAAAAGAGATCATATATTTTGAGCAATTTATTAAAGTAAGAAGGAACATCCTGACTGAGGGCTTTATGGATCAAGACTAGTATCTTGACTTAGATTCTTTATGTAATCGGCAGCCAGTGGAGTGCTTTTAAAATTGCAGTCATATGTCCAGTACATAGGGGGTTGGCCAGAACTCAAGCAGTCATGTTAAGCACCTGCAAGGATCTCAGGCAGTCTTAGGAAGTCTGATTTATAATGAGTTACAGTAATCAAATCCATTTAGAATAGCTTGTAAGACAGTATGAAAATCTGAGAATTCTAGTAATGGTTTCAGATTATGCAGCAAACGAATCAAAGAATAACTGAATTGTTATTGACTTTATCTGAGGTTGGAATCAAAGATTCCAGTCTAAGATTAAACCAAGATTCCTTACATCTGCTAAAATGGAAACAGAAAGGTCCTCATCCCTAAAAGCTGACAGGATCTCTGGAGCATCACTCCTGCTCAGGGTCATTATCATTAAGACTTCTATCACATACCCAGTCAGTTTACTTCACAAAGATCCCATTTTAAGCAGTTATTGGTAACATGTTACACTTTGATTTGTCAATCTGATTTATTACATCCTCCATGGTCACAGATTTTATTTGTTCAGAATCTCCAACATTAAAGAATGTTTGAGGTGTGGATACATTCTCTACATCTTCCTCAGAAAAGATCAAGGCAAAGAATTCATTCATTTATTCTGCTACTTTCTTGTCCTCTCAGAGAACCCCTTTTGCCCCCTTGGTCATCTAACAACCCAAATAATTCTTTCCCAGGCTTTTTGCTTCAAATGTACTTGAACATTTTTAACTATTAGTCTTTGCTTTACTAACAAGCTTCTTTTCAAACTCTTTCTTGCTACTGTTTTATATCTAACGACGGTGCTTATGCTCTTACCTAATACCATTTGGATCTGCTTTCCATTTTTTTGAATGATGTCCTTTAAGCTTTATCTGCCTCCTTTCCCTCACCATTAAACTATGAGATGATATTAGGCTGATTATCTTGTTAATCTATGACCTTGACTACAGAAAAAGCAAATCCTGAGCTTCACATTTTATTGCAACCCAGCAGGAATTGAACAGATTTGAGCTGGAAATCACAGTGCTTACTTGTAATAGGCTCACCTGCACATTTTTAAAAGATTGTTATTATAAATGAATACTCTAATTGCCTCAGGAGGCTGAGATCTTAGAAATGACATCTGTTTGAAAAATTAGGATTTTTAACATTTTTTAAACAAGGCACTTGTAATTCATTCCAGCACAGCTGGATTAGTTGGAACTGGGCACCTGGTGTCACTGGAAAAATCCAGCTCCATATGTAGAGAAGCAGGGATGTCACTGCAGGAATTACATGCCTGAAATAGTAGACACCAAATTCTCACTATCATAGTACAATATTAAAAATGTAGAAAAAAAATATTTTTTGGTGTTCAGTTTCCATTTACATCTTTGGCATCTTCTGAGGCTACAGTATCAGTGAGAGTCCTCAGTAAATTATAGAACCTGGTGTGCAAGCCTTCTGAATCTGGCCTTTAACGCAGTAAATGATGGCAAAATAAAAAAGGCCAACTATACCTCAAGTCTGCTGAAGCATTTCTGTCTACATCAATAAGGATATATCTTAGCTGCCAGCCCTACAGTACAACTGCTTATAAGATATTTCCCATCCAGCACAGGATTTGTTTTCCTACTTAGTACTACACCATCCTGGGTAGATAAGCATTCAAGATCCCTTATTTAGTTTACACTCAGCAACTCTCTCTTTCAATGTCTAATTACAAAGATGATGTCCAAATATAGTATATGGCTTTCCAGTTTCCCTTTGTAGCCTGTTAGATAAATCAATTATTTGAGTCCCTGTGTTTCCACTAAGTCATCTAGATATTATTGTACTTGCAGCATTACACTCTGCTATTAGTTACATTTTATCATCACAGTCCATATCCATGCCCTACAGCTCCCAATTTACTCTTTTCCTTCTAGATTCCAACTCTTTAATGTCTACTTCATTTCCCCATACTCTCCTTGGGATGATATTTGATCAGATAATACTAGTTCAGGAGAATAAAGCTATTATCCAAATCTTTCCTAATTCATCACTTGATATAGACTCCCTTGCAGACAAGGTTGTTGTTTCTTAGGTGAATCAGAATGAGATGCAGAGGGGGTACAGTTCTCCATTCGCACATTAAAGTTGGTATCAATTGATCTGATCTGACCTTGTATATTTTGATCCAGGGCAATGTGTACACCTTTTAGTGTTAATCCTATAAACTCTCACCATCTCTGCTCTACAGTTTGCTTCTTGGCCCAAAACATGAAGGAGTAACTGCAATAAACTAATTTCTGCTGGCCCGCTGTGTCCAACTCCAGATCTGCCTTCTGCTCTCAGGCAGTACCCGCAACCCATAATCCATTACGATGATTTGCTTAGCCTTAAAAGTTGTAGCCAGCTGGTACTAACCTGCCTACCTCCATGGCCTGTGGTGCTGCTAGGTCATGCTTTGACTATCTCTTTACTTATTTTGCAACTAAGAATCCCCTGCCCCTTGCTTTCTTGAAGTCAGTTAGGGGAAGATTTTCAAAGGCTACGCGCATAACCCGAGAAAATCTGCCCCTGCGCGCGCCGAGCCTATTTTACATAGGCTTGGCGGCACGCGCAAGCCTCGAGATGCACGTATGTCCCGGGTCTCCGAAAAAGGGGCGTTCCGGGGGCGGGACCGAGGCCTCCGGAACAGCTGCCATGCCGGGGGATGGTGTGCTGGCAGCTGGCCAGCAGGCGTAACTTCAATGATAACGGTAGGGGGGGGGGTGGGTGGTGGAAGGAAAGTTCCCTCCGAGGCCGGGTGCAAGTTGCACAATTGTGCACCCCCTTGCACGCCGACTCTGGATTTTATAACATGCCAGCGGCAGTGCACACATGTTATAAAATCCAGCGTAGATTTGTTCGCACCGGGTTGTGCGAACAAATCTACACCCGTGCTCAGGTTTGAAGATCTGCCCCTTAATGTTTTAGCCTCCACTGCCTGCTCTGGTAGGGCATGCCACACATTCACCACCTTGTCAGTGAAAAAATTCAATGGGAGCACTTGCTGGTGACTGAAAAGAAAAGAATCAGTAAGTTCTGCTTGGGAAATTTTTTAAAAGTATTAGGGAGAAGAAAACTATTGGGGTATATTAATTACTGTGTTTGTTTTTTCAATAGTGTTTATAAACAGAAGTTAGTGTTTGTTTTTTAAATAGTGTTGTTTTTAGCTTTGTTTTTTTTAATAGTTAGTAAAGCAGCTAATAAACAAGTTAGTGTGTTATGATACATATGAGCACCAATGACGTAGGAAAATGTGGGAGGGAGGTTCTGGAAGCCAAATTTAGGCTCTTAGGTAGAAAGCTGAAATCCAGAACCTCCAGGGTAGTGTTCTCCGAAATGCTCCCTGTTCCACGCGCAGGTCCCCAGAGGCAGGCAGAGCTCCGAAATCTAAATCTGTGGATGAGACGATGGTGCAAGGAAGAGGGATTCAGTTTTGTAAGGAATTGGGGAACCTTTTCGGGACGGGGGGGGGGGGGGGGGGGGAGTCTTTTCCGAAGGGATGAGCTCCACCTTAACCAGGTCAGAACTAAGCTGCTGGCACTAACCTTTAAAAAGGAGATAGAGCAGCTTTTAAACTAGAACAGGAGCGCATGGTTCGGAGGGAAGTATCTTCAAAAGGATATTAATGACGCAGTATAATTAGGACATCCCAACAGTGAAGTTCCATTAAAAAGAAAAGTAATCCAAGTGTCTATAATTAAAAACTTACCTGAGCTAAAAGATTCCAATTTATCCATATCAATTAGAAAGCAGAATGAAAATACAAACAAAAAACACACTTTGAAATGTTTGTATGCTAATGCCAGAAGTCTAAGAAGTAAGACGGGAGAATTACAATGTATAGCAATGAACTGGCATCTAAATTAGCATCTCAGAGACATGGTGGAAGGAGGATAACCAATGGAACAGTGCTATACCAGGGTACAAATTATATCGTAATGACAGAGAGGAGCACCCGGGAGGCGGTGTGGCGCTTTATGTCCGGGATGGCATAGAGTCCAACAGGATAAAGATCCTTCATGAGACCAAATGCACAATTGAATCTTTATGGGTAGAAATCCCTTGTGTGTTGGGGAAAAGTATAGTGATAGGAGTATACTACCGTCCATCTGGCCAAGATGGTGAGACAGACAGTGAAATACTAAGAGAAATTAGGGAAGCTAACCAAATTGGTAGTGCAGTAATCAGGGGGGATTTCAATTACCCCAATATTGACTGGGTAAATGTAACATCAGGGCATGCTAGAGAGATATAGTTCCTGGATGGAATAAATGACAGTTTTATGGATCAATTGGTTCTGGAACCAATGAGAGAGGAAGCAAATTTAGATCTAATTCTTAGAGGAGCACAGGATTTAGTGAGAGAGGTAATGGTGGTGGGGTCGCTTGGCAATAGTGATCATAATATGATGAAATTTGAATGACAGGAAGGGGGACAATAAGTAAATCTACAGCTCTAGCGCTAAACTTTCAAAAGGGAAACTTTGATAAAATGAGAAAAATAGAAAAAACTGAAAGGAGCAGCTACAAAGGTAAAAAGTGTGCAAGAGGCATGAACATTGTTAAAAAATACTAGAGATGTGCTTCAGGTTCAAATTTCGTGTCAGGCTTCATTTTGGGGCCCCCCTGCAGGAATTTCATTTTTCCCGTGGTTCGGGGTTTTTTTTTTCAGGAGCCCCGATTTTTGGGTTAGTACGCGCTAACTCCACGTTAGTGTGCACGATCAGGGAGTTAGCATGTGCTAACGGGATTTAGCACGCACTAACTCCCGTTAGTGCGCACTAACCCAAAAATGAATTTTTTTCCGAAATCTCGGAAAAAATTCAATCGTTTTTTGGTTCTCCCGAACATTCCGAATTAGGAAATTTCATTGAAATTTCCTAATTCGGGAAAACCAATTGCACATCCCTAAAAAATACCATCTTAGAAGCACAATCTAGATGTATTCACACATTAAGAAAGTTGGAAAGAAGGCGAAATGATTATCAGCATGGTTAAAAGGTGAGCTAAAAGAGGCTATTTTAGCCAAAAAATCTTCATTCAAAAACTGGAAGAAGGATCCAACAGAAGATAAAGGATAAAGCATAAGCGCTGATAAGTTAAATGTAAGACATTGATAAGACAGGATAAGAGAGAATTTGAAAAGAAATTGACTGTAAAGGCAAAAACTCACAGTTAAAAGTTTTTAAAATATGTCCGAAGCAGAAAGCCTGTGAGGGAGTCATTTGGACCATTAGATGATCTAGGGGTTAAAGGGACACCTAGAGAAGTTAAGGCTATCACGGAAAAATTAAACAATTTTTTTGCTTCAGTGTTTAATGAAGAGGATGTTGGGGAGATACCCGTTCAGGAGAAGATTTTCATGGGTAATGATTCAGATAAACTGAAACAAATCGCGGTGAACCTAGAAGAGTAGTAAATCACCTGGACTGGATGGTATACACCCCAGGGTTCTGGAGGAACTAAAAAATGATATTTCATATCTATTAGTTAAAATGTGTAACCTATTATTAAAATCATCCATTGTTCCTGAAGACTGGAGGGTGGCTAATGTAACCTCAATGTTTAAAAAGGGCTCCAGGAGTGATCCGGGAAACTATAGACAAGTTAGCCTGACTTCAGTGCCAGGAAAAATAGTGGAAAGTGATCTAAAGATCAAAATCACAGAACATATAGAAAGACATGGTTTAATGGAACAAAGTCAGCATGGCTTTACCCAAGGCAAGTCTTGCCTCACAAATCTGCTTCACTTTTTTGAAGGGGTTAATAAACATGTATATATAGGTGAACCAGTATAGTGTATTTGGATTTTCAGAAAGCATTTGACAAAGTTCCTCATGAGAGGCTTCTAAGAAAAGTAAAATTCATGGGATAAGTGGCGATATCCTTTTGTGGATTACAAACTGGTTAAAAGACAGGAAACAGAGTAGGATTAAATGGACAATTTTCTCAGTGGAAAAGGGTATGCAGTGGAGTGCCTCAAAGACATGTAGTAGGACCCGTGCTTTTCAATATATTTATAAATGATCTGGAAAGGAATACGACAAGTGAGGTAATCAAATTTGCAGATGATACAAAATTATTAAGCGTAGCTAAATTACAAGTGGATTGTGATTGCAGGAGGACCTTGTGAGACTGGAAAATTGGGCATCCAAATGGCAGATGAAATTTAATGTGGATAAATGTAAGGTGATGCTTATAATGAAAAATAACCATTGCTGTAGTTACACAACGTTAGGTTCCATATTAGGAGCTACCGCCCAGGAAAGAAATCTAAGCGTCATAGTGGATAATACTTTCAAATCATCGGTTCAGTGTGCTGCAGCAGTAAAAAAAAATCAAACAGAATGTTAGGAATTATTAGAAAGGGAATGTTGAATAAAACAGAGTGTCTCTGTATCGCTCTATGGTATGACCACACCTTGAATACTGTATACAATTCTGGTTGCCACATCTCAAGAAAGATATAGTTGTGATGGAGAAGGTACAGAGTAGGGTGACCAAAATGATAAAGGGGATGGAACAGCTCTCATATGAGGAAAGAATAAAGAGGTTAGGGCTGTTCAGCTTGGAGAAGAGACGGCTGAGGGAGGATATGATAGAGGGCTTTAAAATCATGAGAGGACTAGAACGGGTAAATGTGAATCAGTTATTTACTCCTTTGGATAATAGAAGGACTAGGGGGCACTCCATGAAGTTAGCATATAGCACATTTATAACTAATCAGAGAAAATTCTTTTTCTCTCAGCGCAGTATTAAACTCTGGAATTTGTTGCTAAGGGATGTGATTAGTGCAGTTAGTGTAGTTGGGTTTAAAAAAGGTCTGATATGTTCTTGGAGGAGAAGTCCATTACCTCCTGTTAATCAAGCTGACTTAGATTACTAACATCAGTAGCGTGGGATATACTTAGTTTTTGGGTACTTGCCAGGTACTTGTAGCCTGGATTGGCCACTGTTGGAAACAGGCTGCTGGGCTTGATGGACCCTTGGCCTGGCTCAGAATGGCAGTTACTTGTGATTATAGAGCTTGTTTCTGAATCTGGCTCCTAGAAACTCCATATCATGACCCCTAGATCTAGAACATCCTTTCCATTGAAACTGAATATCTATGTCATATCTTCCTGTCTCCTCTATGGTATACACATTTAAGTAATTAATTCTTATCACATATAGGGGTAGATTTTAAAAGGTTTATGCACATGGCTGGTTTATGCAGTGGCCATTTGCTGCTGTGCTGGGGGATTGCATGCCAGCGCGCACAACTTGCGCCTGCTCGACAACGCAATTGAGGGGATTTAGGATAGGACAGGGGGAGGGCAGGATAGGGAAAGGGAAAGGGAGGTCAGACTAGGGGGTTGGGAAGTTCCCTCCCTGTCCACTCCTTAATTGGAGTGGACAGGGAGGGAACTGGAGAAGGCCCCGATGCGTCACCGCATGTACCAGCGAAAATCCTCTCCCCCCCCCTTCCGTGCCCCGAGCTGGCATTTTATAACATGTGCATGTCCATGTGTGTGTGCCGGGTAGCTCGCACACATGGACGTGCGCGCAATCTTTTAAAATCTACCCCCCATGGCTTTTGGTGCAGATCCTATACCATTTTGGAGGCCTTTCTCTGAAATGTCTCCAGCTTATCTACATCCTTATGGAGCTGTTGCCTCCAACTTAATACAATACTGTAGGCCATGTCTCATCAACAACCTGTATAAAGGCATTGTCACTTCCTTTTTTCTACAGGCTATTATTTCTTCTTGTTAATAAACATTTGTATAGCATAGTGTTTCTCAATTAGTGTGCTGTGGCTGAAGGTCAGGTGTGTCACAACTGCGGTCTTTATTTTCTCTTTTCCTCCTGGCCTGCAGGACGTCCTCCTGCCAGCAGCAAAAGACAGAATCTGCAGGTGGTCCTGCTTCCTTTGAAAAAGAAACTGCATGGGGCCCTGTAGTCTTACCAGACCTGCTGAACACATGCATTTCTGATTGCAGAGAGAAACCGGCAGAGAAGGATAAACCAGTATTAGGTAAGCCTGATCACAGACTTCTGCCATTCCAGTACATGCGTTGTTAGGGGATGGAGGGTGATGATGCCAGTGGGTGGGGAAGGAGTCAGAGAGGTGGAGGAAGAGAGAAGGTGATGATGATGCTGGGAGAGGGGTGGAAGAAGAAGGAAGGTGATGATGATGCCAGGGGGTGGGGAAGAGGGGTGGAGAGAAAGGGAAGGTGATGATGTCAGGGGTAAGGGACAGGGAAGATGATGATGATGATGATGCCAGGAAGTGAGAAAGGCAGAAAATGATGACGGGGGTGGAGGGAAAGGGACGAGAAGGTGATTTCAAGGGGGAGTGGAGGGGGAGAGAGAATAGAAGGTAATGATGCCTAGGATGGGGAGGGAATGGAGAGGGAAGGAAGATGGTGATTCCAGGAAGTGAGAGAGAGGGAAGGCAATTCCAGGGGGTAAAGGAAAGAGAAGGTGCCTGCTGGGGGGTGGAGTGAGAGGGAAGAAAAGGGGATGATGCTATGGGTGGAGGAAAAAGGAAGATAATGATGATGCCAAGAAGAGGGGAAAGGGGTGGAGGCAGACGGAAGGAGATGATGATGCCAGAGAGAGGGACGGTAATGATGGTGATCCCAGGATATGGCAGGGGAGGGAAATGATGTTGCTTGGGAGTAGGGGGAAGTGGAAGGAGAGGGAAAGTGATGATGATGATGCCAGGGGGTAGGGGGAAGAGGATGGGAGAGAAAAAGTAATGATGATATTGATGATGCTTGGGCATGGGATGGAGAGATAGGAGAGAGAAAGTGATGATGATGGCAGGTGGTGGGGAAAAGGGAAGGGAAGAAGATGATGAAGCCAGAAGAGAAAGAAGAGGTGATTATGATGCTGGGGGATGGATGGGGGAAGAGGGAAGGGAGGAGAAAGTGATGATGATGCCAGGGTTTGGGGGGGGGGGAGAGAATAGAGAAGATAAAGTGATGATGGAGAAGGTAATGTTGTGCAACAATGATGTGAACCCTGTGCTATGAGTGCCATGAAACAAAACGTTGGGACCACTGCTACAGTTCATACCAAGATGTATTCAGTACTAAACAAAGACACATATCTACAGCCAAAATGATTCCTAAATAAATGTAGTGAAACATTATTAAATCTGAATCACTGAAAATGAAAATGATGCTTAAAATTGTTGACTGGCTTTAGTTTTCAAGAAATGCTACTGGGTCAGTTGGTCATAAAGTCTATATGAAGGAAACTTATTACAACATGAAAGAAATTTTGAATTGTATAAACTATGACCAATATCAGTGGCAGCTTTGTTGCTGTCTTGCTTGGTTTACAGACTGGATACACTAAGTAATGCAGTTTCCTCTGCGAATGGGATAATCATGCAAGAGAATTCCATTACATCGAGACTGGCTACTCTGACAGTCACTGGAGTCTGGGAGGAAAAGAGTTCAGCATCCAACACTTGTTGAATCAAGGAAGCTTTTGTTACCATCCTTACACATGAAGCTGGGTCTGATGAAGGCTATGAGCAAAACTAAAGCAGCCTTCAAAGTACTTTGGTGGTAAATTTCCCAGATTAAGTGAAGCTAAGATAAAGGAAGGTGTCTTTGTTGGCCCTCAGATTCGTGATCTTCTTCAAGATCATGCATTTAACCATGTATTATGTGGCAAAGATAAGATGGTGTGGAAACAAAGTAGACAACTACAAACTAATGTTTGGGTACTTGCCAGGTACTTGTAACCTGGATTGGCCACTGTTGGAAACAGGATACTGGGCTTGATGGACCCTCGGTCTGACCCAGTAAGGCAACTTCTTATGTTCTTACAAGGTGTTGGTGGAAATCCTCCTCAAGGCATACAAAAGCCTTGGCTGCAACATCACTGAAGATACATTTTTTGCACTCTCATAGAGAATTTTTCCACCAAATGGCAGAGCAGTGACCGATGAACATTGCGAGCGATTTCACCAGGATATTGCAGTAATGGAAAAATGGTATCAAGGCAAATGGAGCCCATCAATGCAGAATATTGCTTGTTAGTAACAAGAGATGTTCCATTTAGTGACTACAAGAGACAAGCTAAGAAGAGCCAAATAGCCACTGAATAAAGACTAAACTATATACATCATAGGCCTGATTTTAAAAAGCATTTATACACTTAAAATTGGATTTTACACATGTAAATGCACTTTATTGGTGTAAGTCAGCTTTCGAAAATTGCTTCAATATATGCCACTGAATTGCCATAGGACTTACCTGCATAAGTGCACTTTATACAGGTAAATAGCTTTTGAAAATTGCTATGACAGTGTTACATTTACATATGTAAATCATTTTGAAAATTACCCCCCAATAGTTTTTGACCTTTTGTTTCATAGTAAATTTTATTTCTATGATCCTTTTGCTGATTTAATTTTTAAAGTGTTACATAAACAGGACAGATGAAATATTATGCAACCATAAATACAGAAAAAGACCTAAGTTTACAATTTATAATTAAAACTATTATCTACACAATAGACAGATGTAAAATGTACAAACTTAAATATCATGGAAACAAGCTGTTCATCTGGTTTAATTGTAATATTTGAATTCAGCACATCAACATGAATAAGAAATGGCACATTTTATCACTAAAGCAACCGATTTCTAAAAATGTGTATACTAGTGTAATGGACAGTCCCTACTCTTTGGAGCTTACAAGCTAGTTAAGACAGACATGGTTATACCTGTACCTATGCTCTCTAGCATCCATATATCTTTGGCCACCACCTGATCACACTTCCTCCCTACCTTGAGACTGTCAGACACTAGATCTTTTGCCTTATTAGTGCACATCAATATCTCACCCCCTATCATACCTTGGGTTTCTGCAATTCAAATGTATGATTCAGCAGTTTTTGCATGTCAAGCACCATTCCTCATTCTATCTTCTCCTTCAAGGGTATACATTTTGTTGCAGATATTAGGGCCATTTGCAAAAATGCAAATTTTTCTCTCTAACCTATCTACAATATTATTCACAAGCATATAGAACAGAACTGGCCCAGTTCAGATCCTGAGACACACGTATAATCACCTCTTTTTTTTATATAAGCTTGAATTCCATTATCCAAATCACTCAACTAATTTCTAACACAATTCACCACTTTGGGGCTCATCTTGGGGTGCTCAGTTTATTTGTGAGCCTCCTATGTGGGACAGTATCAATCAAAACCGCTGCTGAAATCCAAGTATACCCTATTCAGAACATGCCTTTTTCTAGTCAAAAGAAGATGATCAGATTTGTTTGACACAATCTGCCTCTGGTAAAACAATGTTGTGTTGGATCCTGCAACCAACTGTAGATATTTCACTCTCTTTTCCTTCAGTAGATTCTTCATTAATATTCCCATCATTAAGGTAAGACTAACTGTCCTGTAGTTTGCAACCTTCTCTCTGTTACCATTTAGGTAGAGGGACATCCTGTGGATCTACTCCCATCTATTGAACAGATTATTCTGTGTATTTGCCAAAACCTATCAGCTAAATTTTAAATCCCCTGTGCGCGCATTTTGGAAGAGGCCCGGTCGCACGTGTAACCCGTTACACGCACAAGAGCCAGGCCTCTGTCAAGGGGCGGTCCCGGGGGCAGGGAGGGGGTGGTCCCAGGGCGGTCCAGAGAACAGGGCAGAGCTGGAGGCCGCCAGTACAGCGGCCATTTGCCACTGAGCCGGGGGATCTCGTACTGGCAGCCTGCTGGCTTAAGTTCCGAAATAAAGAAAATATCATAAGGTAGGGCCTTCAAAGGAGTCGGGGAAGAGGGGGAGAGGGTAGGTAGGGGGATAGGAAAGTTCCCTCCCAGTCTGCTCCTTAATTGGCGATTTCGTGCGCTTAATTGGCGATTTCGTGCGCTTAATTTTGGTTAATCATACCTTGTATCAAGTATCTACTTGATACAAGTAGATACTAGGGTTGCAGTGTATCAAGTATCTACTTGATACACTGCAACCCTAGTGTGGATTCTCTGAAGGGGTGGGGGAAAAATTAACCTTTAGCCCAAGGCATTTAGATGGTACGCGCTTGTTATAAAATCGCACATCGGGTAGCATGCCCACAAATTTTTTAAAAGTCTACCCTTACCTGAGTCCACTTGCAATTTGGCTAGTTTCTGTATAAACAATTTCTTCCATATATGATGTTGCATCTTCCCCATTACCATAAGCATCCCAACAGAAGCAGTCAACCTTTTGTATGGGAGCACCTTACTGGCTACTTCACTCTTAGGGTTCTTCTGAGACTGAAGCCTCATTTCCATCAGATTTTACTTTGGATCCGGTTATCCACCAATCAAATAGGTCACTAAAAACTGTACATATCTATAACTTGACACCGTGAGGATACTGAATGGGCAACTTTACCCCAGAATCTTTTCTTTGGAACCCATTACCCAGCAACCAAATAGAATACTATACATAACCGTTGCAACAAGAAGTACTGCTACTGTAACACTGGAATATGAGCTATGTGTGCTTTATTTGAAAATGAAATACTTTTTCAAACAAGAACCAATCCTATGCTTTATTCATGTAGCCACTCTTTCTAGTACAAGGGGTTACCTAGAGGTCAGACAGTACCAGAGCTTAGTCCCCATAAAGTTCTGCAAACCTAGTGTGGATTCTCTGAAGGGGTGGGGGAAAAATTAACCTTTAGCCCAAGGCATTTAGATGATGTAAACCAAGTAGATACTTGATACAAGGTATGATTAACCAAAATTAAGTCTTTATTGAAAACAGTCTAATAAAATAATTGCAAGTGTACAGTCTTTAAAACATGTAGAATCCACAAATAAGAACTTAATTGTATTAAGGGGGTGCTGATCCTTGCTGTTACTTTCTGTGGTTAGTTTGGTTCTACTTAAAGACAAGGGACAAGGTTTCAGACAATTCTATAGGCCTAAAACAGCTACTGATGCTAAGCAAGATGGAATATTAGAAAATACTGATGCTAGTGAAAAAGCAAAGATCAACATGTTTGCTGAAACTGCTGAGAACTGTCTATAGCTCTAGCGTAAAGCAAAACATAAGAACATAAGAAGTTGCCATACTGGGTCAGACTGAGGGTCCATTATGCCCAGCATCCTGTTGCCATCAATGGCCAATCCAGGGTACAAGCACCTGGCAAGTACGCAAACATTAAATAAATTCCATGCTACTAATGCCAGTAATAAGCAGTGGCTATTTGCTAAGTCAACTTGATTAATAGCAGTTTAAGCTCTGGAATTTGTTGCCAGAGGATATGGTTAGTGCAGTTAGTGTAGCTGGGTTTACAAAAGGTTTGAATAAGTTCTTGGAGGAGAAGTCCATTAACTGGTATTAATCAAGTTGTCTTAGAGAATAGCCACTACCTATTACTAGCATCAGTAGCATGGGATCTACTTAGTGTTTGGGTACTTGCCCGATACTTGTAGCCTGGATTGGCCACTGTTGAAAACAGGATGCTGGGCTTGATGGACCCTTGCTCTGACTTGTATGGCTATTTCTTATGTTCTTATGTATGGACTTTTTCAGAAGCATGTCCAAACCTTATTTAAACTAAGCTACACTAACTGCCTTTACCACAGCTTTTGGCAATGAATTCCAGAGCTTAATATTGCTTTGAATGAAAAAGACTTTTCTCCAATTTGTTTTAAATGTGCTACTTGCAAACTTCATGGACTGCTCCCTAGCCCTTATATTATGTGAAAGAGTAAATAACTGATTCACATTTATTTATCTGTTCTAGTCCTCTCATGATTTTATAGACCTCTTATTATATCCCCCTTCAGCCATTCTTTTCCAAGCTGAAAAGCCCTAACCTTTTTAGCCTTTCCTCATAGGTGACCTCACGCGTCACCTAGATAGGATTTTAGACAGTGCTGGGGAGGAGCCGGCTGTCATGGTACATGTGGGCACCAACGACATAGGAAAATGTGGGAGGGAGGTTCTGGAAGCCAAATTTAGACTCTTAGGTAGAAAACTTAAATCCAGAACCTCCAGGGTAGCATTCTCTGAAATGCTCCCTGTTCCACGCGCAGGTCACCAGAGGCAGGCAGAGCTCCGGAGTCTCAATGTGTGGATGAGACGATGGTGCAAGGAAGAGGGATTCAGTTTTGTTAGGAACTGGGGAACCTTTTGGGGAAGGGGGAGTCTATTCCGAAGGGATGGGTTCCACCTTAACCAGGGTGGAACCAGAATGCTGGCGCTAACCTTTAAAAAGGAGATAGAGCAGCTTTTAAACTAGAACAAAGGGGAAAGCCGACAGTCGCTCAGCAGCGCATGGTTCGGAGAGAGGTATCTTCAAAGGATACTAATGATGCATTAGAATTAGGGCATCCCGACAGTGAGGTTCCAATAATAAGAAAAGAAGTCCAAGTGCCTGTAACTATAAACTCACCTGAGCTAAAAAATTCTAACTTATCCCTATCAATTAAAAAGCAGAATGAAAATACAAACAAAAAACAAACTCTGAAATGTTTGTATGCTAATGCCAGAAGTCTAAGAAGTAAGATGGGAGAATTAGAATGGCATCTCAGAGACATGGTGGAAGGAAGACAACCAATGGGACAGTGCTATAACCGGGTACAAATTATATCGCAATGACAGAGAGGAGCACCCGGGAGGCGGTGTGGCGCTTTATGTCCGGGATGGCATAGAGTCCAACAGGATAAACATCCTGCATGAGACTAAATACAAAATTGAATCTTTATGGGTAGAAATCCCTTGTGTGTCGGGGAAGACTATAGTGATAGGAGTATACTACCGTCCATCTGGTCAAAATGGTGAGACTGACAGTGAAATGCTAAGAGAAATTAGGGAAGCTAACCAAATTGGTAGTGCGGTAATAATGGGAGACTTCAATTACCCCAACACTGACTGGGTAAATGTATCATTGGGACACACTACAGAGATAAAGTTCCTGGATGGAATCAATGATAGCTTTATGGAGCAACTGGTTCAGGAAACGTCGAGAGAGGGAGCAATTTTAGATCTAATTCTCAGTGGAGCACAAGATTTGGTGAGAGAGGTAACGGTGGTGGGGCCGCTTGGCAATAGTGATCATAATATGATTAAATTTGATTTAACGACTGGAACGGTGACAGTAAGCAAATCCACGGCTCTCGTGCTAAACTTTCAAAAGGGAAACTTTGATAAAATGAGAAAAATAGTTAGAAAAAAACTGAAAGGAGCAGCTACAAAAGTAAAAAGTGTGCAAGAGGTGTGGTCATTGTTAAAAAATACCATCCTAGAAGCACAATCCAGATGTATTCCACATATTAAGAAAGGTGGAAAGCAGGCAAAACAATTACTGACATGGTTAAAAGGGGAGGTGAAAGAAGCTATTTTAGCCAAAAGATCTTCATTCAAAAATTGGAAGAAGGATCCAACAGAAGAAAATAGGAAATTGCATAAACGTTGGCAAGTTAAATGTAAGACATTGATAAGACAAGCTAAGAGAGAATTTGAAAAGAAGTTGGCCATAGAGGCAAAAACTCATAGTAAAAACCTTTTAAAATATATCTGAAGCAGAAAGCCTGTGAGGGAGTCAGTTGGACCGTTAGATGATCGAGGGGTTAAAGGGGCACTTAGAGAAGATAAGGCCATTGCGGAAAGATTAAATGATTTCTTTTCTTTGGTGTTTACTGAAGAGGATGTTGGGGAGGTACACGTACTGGAGAAGGTTTTCATGGGTAATGATTCAGATGGACTGAACCAAATCACTGTGAACCTAGAAGATGTGGTAGACCTGACTGATAAACTGAAGAGTAGTAAATCACCTGGACCAGATGGTATACACCTCAGAGTTCAGAAGGAACTAAAAAATGAAATTTCAGACCTATTAGTAAAAATTTGTAACCTATCATTAAAATCATCCATTGTACCTGAAGACTGGAGGATAGCTAATGTAACCACCATATTTAAAAAGGGCTTCAGGGGAGATCCGGGAAATTACAGACCGGTTAGCCTGATATCAGTGCCAGGAAAAATAGTGGAAAGTGTTCTAAACATCAAAATCAGAGAACATATAGAAAGACATGGTTTAATGGAACAAAGTCAGCATGGCTTTACCCAAGGCAAGTCTTGCCTCACAAATCTGCTTCACTTTTTTGAAGGAATTAATAAACATGTGGATAAAGGTGAACCGGTAGATGTAGTATACTTGGATTTTCAGAAGGCGTTTGACAAAGTTCCTCATGAGAGGCTTCTAGGATAAGTAAAAAGTCATGGGATAGGTGGCGATGTCCTTTCGTGGATTACAAACTGGCTAAAAGACAGGAAACAGAGAGTAGGATTAAATGGACAATTTTCTCAGTGGAAGGGAGTGGGCAGTGGAGTGCCTCAGGGATCTGTACTGGGACCCTTACTTTTCAATATATTTATAAATGATCTGGAAAGAAATACGAGTGAGGTAATCAAATTTGCAGATGATACAAAATTGTTCAGAGTAGTTAAATCACAAGCAGATTGTGATAAATTGCAGGAAGACCTTGTGAGGCTGGAAAATTGGGCATCTAAATGGCAGATTAAATTTAATATGGACAAGTGCAAGGTGGTGCATATAGGAAAAAATAACCCATGCTATAGTTACACAATGTTAGGTTCCATATTAGGTGCTACTACCCAAGAAAGAGATCTAGGCGTCACAGTGGATAACACATTGAAATCATCGGTTCAGTGTGCTGCGGCAGTCAAAAAAGCAAACAATGTTGGGAAATATTAGAAAGGGAATGGTGAATAAAATGGAAAATGTCATAATACCTCTGTATCGCTCCATGATGAGACCGCATCTTGAATATTGTGTACAATGGTACAGAATGATTGCCGCATCTCAAAAAAGATGTAATTGCGATGGAGAAGGTACAGAGAAAGGCTACCAAAATGATAAAGGGAATGGAACAGCTCCCCTATGAGGAAAAACTAAAGAGGTTAGGACTTTTCAGCTTGGAGAAGAGACGGCTGAGGGGGGATATGATAGAGGTGTTTAAAATCATGAGAGGTCTAGAACAGGTAGATGTGAATCGTTTTTTTACTCTTTCGGATAATAGAAAGACTAGGGGGCACTCCATGAGGTTAGCATGTGGCACATTTAAAACTAATCGGAGAAAGTTCTTTTTCACTCAATGCACAATTAAACTCTGGAATTTGTTGCCAGAGGATGTGGTTAGTGCAGTTAGTATAGCTGTGTTTAAAAAAGGATTGGATAAGTTCTTGGAGGAGAAGTCCATTACCTGCTATTAATTAAGTTGACTTAGATAATAACCACCGCTATTACTAGCAACGGTAACATGGAATAGACTTAATTTTTGGGTACTTGCCAGGTTCTTATGGCCTGGATTGGCCACTGTTGGAAACAGGATGCTGGGCTTGATGGACCCTGAGTCTGACCCAGTATGGCATGTTCTTATGTGAGGCATTCCATCCCCTTTATCATTTTGGTCATCCTTCTCTGTATCTTTTCTAGTGCAACTATATGTGTTTTTGAGATGTGGTGACTAGAATTTCACACAGTACTGAAGGTGCAGTCTCACCATGGCACAATACAGAGGCATTATGATATTCTCCTTATTATTCACAATTCCTTTCCTAATAATTCCTAACATTCTGTTTGCTTTTTTGACTGCTGCAGCACTCTGAGAGACAATGAGAGACACAAGTCAATCTCTTCGTTAAGACAAAACACATCTTGAGTGGAAAGTTATAGTGACTATCCAGAAGGTACGCAATGGACTTGTGATTGATGATGGCATCAACCATGACTGTCGGACATGCTGCCAAAAAGGTATAAGACATGAAATGACAAAAGAGAACTGCACAGGTGTCATAATCACTATCATGAAGCAAGTATCGTGCAGACTGATCATCTGACCTCCTCACCCAACTGATCTACAGGAAGCAGTCTGGCCAGTTGACAGTCAGTTCTATTGTATGACAATGCACGGATAAACAGTTTTCTAACAATCTCTAGTGAATGAAAAATATCTAAATTTCTGTATAATCATATGCTATAATCAGATTAGTGTTGTAATTCTAGTATTTGTAGTCCTCATAATAAAATATTAAACTATTTGAGTGACAATGTGGCTTCCAAGATTTGCTTTTATTTGGAGTTCTGTTTGTACATTTTAGTATTGTTACTACCCTTATAGATAATCCCCTTCAAAAAAAACTGGTAATACCTCCATAAATCCCCTCACTCCTGTTGTTTTGGGGTTTAAAGCTCCCTTGGATGAATGCTAGACTCCTTGCCTCCTTGTTGGTAACTGAACCTCAAAATTCTTGAATACCTCCTGCACACACTACTTCCCTCCTGAATCACTAGATACAGAGTACAAGATGGGAAGCTCTCCGCTTCTCTCCTCTTTTTCCACATGTCTGGTTACCTCTGGACAGGCACCTGACACTCACTTCTCATTGTTCCTGTGAAGATTTTTATTTATCTTGAATGCTGACCAAGATCCTCCTTTTCCCACAGAACAATGAATCCAGGGTGAGAGGTTTACTCTCTCTCAATGGGGATACTCTCACCCCACTGAGGAAAATAACAGAAGTGGTTACTTTTAGCCATCCAGTGCTCCTACCATGCGACAGGGTCCGGCCAATGGCACGGATACCCTGTCACATGGTAAGGGCAAAGGGCCATCGGCGCCATTTTGATTAGTGGCAGCCGACGGCCCGGGAGTGGGAGATCGCTCCAGGGACCCCCCACTGGACCAGCAGGTACCTGTAAAAAGTTTTTTGGGGGGTCGGGAGGGTGGGGGAAGCCAAGGGATTTGTTTTAAAGGGTCGGGGTGGGTTTAGGGGTTATTTTTATGTGCCGTTTTTTCCGCCCTCCCCCAAAACGATAAGAGAACCCCCACGATCAATATCGTGGGGGTTTTCCTATCGTTTTGGGGGAGCCCCAGATTTCTGACGATTTTGAAAATATCGTCCGATATTTTCAATCGTTTGAAGCCCGATTTACATCCCAATTAAAGACCTCTATCATATCCCCCCTCAGCCGCCTCTGCTCCAAGCTGAACAGACCTAACCTCTTCAGCCTTTCCTCATAGGTGAGCTGTTCAATCCCCTTCATCATTTTGGTCGCCCTTCTCTGTAAATTCTCCATCGCAACTATATCTTTTTTGAGATGCGGCGACCAGAATTGTACACAGTATTCAAAGTGCGGTCTCACCATGGAGTGATACAGAGGCATTATGACATTTTCTGTTTTATTAACCATTCCCTTTCTAATAATTTCTAACATTCTGTTGCTTTTTTGAATACTGCAGCACACTGAGCCGACAATTTTGAAGTATTATCCACTATGATGCCTAGATCTTTTTCCTGGGCGGTAGCTCCTAATATGGAACCTAACATCGTGTAATTACAGCAAGGGTTATTTTTCCCTATATGCAACAAGTTGCACTTGCCCACATTAAATTTCATTTGCCATTTGGATGCTCAAGCTTCCAGTCTTGAAGGTCCTCCTGCAATGCATCACAATCCGCTTGTGATTTAACTACTCTGAATAATTTTGTATCATCCGCAAATTTGATAACCTCACTCATCATATTCCTTTCCAGATCATTTATAAATATATTGGAAAGCACTGTTCCAGGTACAGATCCCTGAGGCAATCCACTGTTTACCCTTTTCCACTGAAAAAATTGACCATTTAATCCTACTCTCTATTTCCTGTCTTTTAACCAGTTTGTAATCCACATAAGGACATCGCTTCCTATTCCATGACTTTTTAGTTTTCTTAGAAGCCTTTCATGAGGGACTTTGTCAAATGCCTTCTGAAAATCCAAATACGCTATATCTACCGGTTCACCTTTATCCACATGTTTATTAACCCCTTCAAAAAAAATGAAGCAGATTTGTTAGGTAAGACTTCCCTTGGCCAAATGCATGTTGACTGTGTTCCATTAAACCATGTCTTTCTATATGCTCTACGATTTTGATCTTTAGAATAGTTTCCACTATTTTTCCTGGCACTGAAGTCAGGCTCACTAGCTATAGTTTCCCGGATCACACCTGGAGCCCTTTTTAAATATTGGGGTTACATTGGCAACCCTTGAGTCTTCAGGTATAATTAATGATTTTAATGATAGGTTACAAATTTTAACTAATAGATCAGAAATTTCATTTTTTAGTTCCTTTAGTACCCTAGGATGCATACCATCCAGTCCAGGTGATTTGCTACTCTTTAGTTTGTCATTCTGGCCTACTACATCTTCCAGGTTCACAGTGATTTGGTTCAGTTCGTCTGACTTATCACCCTTGAAAACTATTTCTGGAACTGGTATCTCCTCGACATCCTCATTAGTAAACACGGAAGCAAAGAATTCATTTGGTCTTTCTGTAATGGTCTTATCTTCCCTAAGAGTCCTTTTATCCTCTCGATCATCTAAAGGTCCAACCGACTCCCTCACAGGTTTCTTGCTTTGGATATATTTAAAAAGGTTTTTATTATGAGTTTTTGCCTCTATGGCCAATTTCATTTCAAATTCTCTCGTCACCTGTCTTATCAATGTTTTACACTTAACTTGACAATGTTTATGCTTTATCCTATTTTCTTCATATGGATCCTTCTTCCAATTTTTGAAGGATTTTTTTTGGTGAAAAAGTCTCTTTCACCTCACCTTTTAACCATGCCGGTAATCGTTTTGCCTTCCTTCAAGCTTTCTTAATGCATGGAATACATCTGGACTGCACCTTTGCAGCTGTACCTCATTTTTTTTTCTATTTTCCTCATTTTATCAAAGTTTCCCTTTTGAAAATTTAGTGTTAGAGCTGTAGATTTACTTATTGTCCCCCTTCCAGTTATTAGTTTAAATTTGATCATGTTATGATCACTATTGCCAAGTGGCCCCACCACCGCTACCTCTCTTACCAAATCCTGGGTTCCACTAAGAATTAAATCTAAAATAGCTCCCTCTCTCATTGGTTCCTGAACCAATTGCTGCATGAAGCAGTCATTTATTTCATCCAGGAACTTTATGTCTCCAGCAAGACCTGATGTTACATTTGCCCAGTTAATATTGGGGTAATTGAAATTTCCCATTATTATTGCACTGCCAAATTGGTTAGCTTCCCTGATTTCTCTTAGCATTTCATCATCTGTCTGACCATTTTGTCCAGGTGGACGGTAGTATACTCCTATCACTATACTCTTACCCAATACACATGGGATTTCTATCCATGTAGATTCTACTGAGCATTTAGTCTCTTGTATGATCTTTATCCTGTTGGACTCTATATCCTCCCAGACATAAAGTGCCACACCCTCGCCAAGTTGATCCTCCTTATCATAGAGATATCATTTGTACCCTGATATAGCACTGTCCCATTGTTCATCCTCCTTCCACCAGGTCTGTGTGATGCCACTTATGTCAATCTCATCATTTACTGCTATACACGCTAACTCTTCCATCTTACATCTTAGACTTCTGGCATTGGCATACAGACATTTCAAAGTGTGTTTTTTGCTTGCATTAACAACCTGCTTTTCAGTTCTTAGGGATAATTCGGAAATCTTTAGCTCGGGTGATTTTTTACATATAGGCACATGGACTACATTTGCTTTTATTGGAACTTCTCTGTTGGGATGCCCTAACTCTCCTGTTTCATTAGTATCCTTCAAGGATACATTTCTCCGAACCATGCACTGCTGAGTGACTGTCGGCTTTCCCCTTTTCTAGTTTAAAAGCTGCTTTAATTCCTTTTTAAACAATAGTGCCAGCAACTTGGTTCCACTTTGGTTAAGGTGGAGCCCATCCTTTCGGAAAAGTCTCCTCCTTCCCCAAAGGTTTCTCCAGTTCCTTATAAAACTGAATCCCTCTTCTCTGCACCATCGTCTCATCCATACATTGAAACTCTGGAGCTCTGCCTGCCTCTGGGGACTTGCACGTGGAACAGGAATCATTTCAGAGAATGCCACCCTGAAGGTTCTGGATTTCAGCTTTCTACCTAAAATCCTAAATTTGACTGCCAGAACCTCTCTCCCACATGTTCTTATGTTGTTGGTGCCCACATGTACCTTGACAGCCAGCTCCTCCCCAGCACTGTCTATAATCCTATCTAGGTGATGCATGAGGTCTGCCACCTTCTCACCAGACAGGCAAGTTACCAGGCGGTCCTCATGTCCACCATCCACCCTGCTATCTACATTTCTAATAATTGAATCCCCCAAATATGATGGCCGGCCTAACCCTTCCTTCATGAGCAGTAATCCTGGGAGACTTGTCCTCAGTGCAAGAGAACAATACATCACCTGGAGAGCAGGTCCTTGCTATAGGGCCACTTCTTGCTACACCAGGATGATGTTCGCCTACTGGGAGACCTTTCTGATCCCTGGCAGCACTGGGGCTGCCAGACTGGATTTGGGACTTGGCTACTATGTCCCTGAAGGTCTCATCAACGTACCTCTCTGTCTGCCTCAGCTCCTCCAAGTCTGCTACTCTAGCCTCCAGAGATTGTACTCATTCCCTTGAGAGCCAGGAGCTCTTTGCACCTAGTGCACACATACAATCTCTCACAGGCGGGTAAAAAATCATACATGTGACACTCAATGCAAAAGACTGGACAGCCCCCCTCCTGCTGCCTTCATCTTAATTTTATTGAGTTTCCAGTTAAGTTTAGGATACCAAGGGAGTTGGAATTAGAGTACTTTAAATTTATAGGTGAATTTACTAATTAATCAGCTAGTGTCCTACAAGTGTATGATTAAACTTTCAATAAGGGCTGGTACAATAGTACGATTTAGATAAGAGCCTGATTGATTTTTAATGAGAAATTGTCTCTTGCCTAAAAATCAAGGGTTGAGTGAGTGGGAAAGCAGAAACTAGAATTAACTATCTCTGGCTTGCTTATTACTTCAGACACACACAAACTCTAAAGAATATATCCCACTATTTCATCATTCTCCAAACTTTTATAAGTCCAAAAATTTCCCAAAGCTATACTTACCAATCCTCTTTAACCACCATTAAATTGATCTTCAGTCAAAGAATTGAAGGATTTGAGATTCTCCTCTTCTACTGCAAAGGATGCGGGGCTTCTGGAAGCTGGGGGTGTGGAATTCAATCCCTGGATTGCTTGTGGTGACCTCTAGACTCCTCCTCCGAGGGATGCTGGGAGCAGTGCCTCTTGAAGCTGGGGCTGTGGAGTTCAATCCCTGGATCGCTTGCGGTGACCTCTGGACTCCTCTCCCAGGGGATGCTGGGAACAGTATGCTGTTGAGTCTTCCGGTCCTCTTCTACCTTTTGCTTGTTGGGCAGACTGGATGGACCATTTGGTTCTTTTCTGCCATCATTTCTATGTTTATGTTTCGATGTAATTTTGTGAATATCCTCAATTAAATCTCTATCCATCTCCTCTGTCTGTGACAGAGGTCTGTATATTACACCAATATAAATAGATATTCCATTCCCTCTTTCCAAATTAACTGCAGTTGTGTTGCTTTAATATTATTTTTTATATACAATGCAATGCCTCCTCTCTTCCTTGCTTCCTGAGTAGATTGTAACCCTGTATAACTATATCCCAGTCATGAGTTTCTGTATACCAATTCTCTGGGTTAGCCTCTGCATTTAAATCAGCTTCTTCAATGACTACCTCTAGATCCTGGACTTTATTTCCCACACTGTTAGCATTAGTGTACATAGTTTTTCTAGATATTTCCCTTTTTTCCCATTTGTATACAAGCATTATAGAAAAATAGAAACATAGAAATGACGGCAGAAGAAGACCAAACGGTCCATCCAGTCTGCCCAGCAAGCTTTCACTTTTTTTTCTCCCATACTTATCTTTTTCTCTTGTCCCTTATAAGTGACTTTTTGTTCTATTTCCCTTCCACCCCCGCCATTGATGTAGTTAGTAGTGCTGAAGCTGCATCTAAGTGAAGTATCAGTGCTGGAGTTGTATCTAAGTGAAGTATCTAGCTAATTGTTTAGGGGTAGTAACCGCCGTCATAGCAAGCTACTCCCCATGCATGTTTATCCAGCCTGTGCAACTCAGTCCTTGTTGGTTGTTGTCCGAATATAAATCATCTTTTCATCATTCCCCCTGCCGTTGAAGCAGAGATTTTTTCATCATTCCCCCTGCCATTGAAGCAGAGAACTATGCTGGATATCATTGAAAGTGAAGTATCAGGCTAATTTGGTTTGGGATAGTAACCGCCGTATCAAGCAAGCTACTCCCCTGTTTTTTTGTGCTCAACTAGCCCTGATCATTCTAGCTTAAAAACCTCTTCAGTAAGTTTGCTAGTCTATGCTGGAAAACACTGTGCTCCATGACAGGTGGGCTCCCATCTGTACTTAGCAGTCCTAGAAACATCATTCTCTGGTTCAGGAAGCCAAAACACTCTCGACAAACCATCAACGCAACCATTCATTTATCTCTAGAATGTAAGCTTCTCTACCTGGGCCTTTATCTTTGACTGGGAGGATGCAGGAGAATACCTCCTGTGTATCTAACTACTTTTTCCTATCTCCCAGAGCCATGAAGTCACTTATGCTACAATCTGTGTGGAACCTGGCTGTACTATTCATGCCAACATGGATAGGCAGCATCAGATAGTAGTCAATAGAGTTGAGGATTTTTGGCAATCTCTAGCATCTTGGATTTTGGCACCTGGCAGACAGCACACTGGATGCCTCCATGTCCATCAGAAGCAAGTCACCACCCTCCTAGGGGCAGTGGTTGCTGAGCCTGCAGCTTTGGGGGTCTTCATGTATTGGTTCCTTCTCATCCTGGGATAGTTTCTCTTACTTCATGTTCACTTTGCACACCGCTTTTTCAGCTCAAAGGAAACCAGAGTCAGGGTGTAGGGTCTGCTAGCCATAGTAATCTTGGTCCAGCTGTCATCTCAAGGTCCAGTTACACCTTCTCCTCCACTTGAGTTTTCCATCTTTGATGCTTCGATAAGTACTCATGTTCTTGGATGCTTCTGAATCTCATCACCTCTTCACTGAGTTCTGTCACTTGTTTCCTGAAGGAAACAATCTGTAGACGTATTTCACACTGAACCATGATCTCACTATAGATCAGGATATCTGTCTGGACAGAAATAGAAGTGGTAGCATCTAGATGAAAATGTGGGCATCAGTCTCCATGGCATGTCATTTTTAAAACATTTAGGGGTAGATTTTAAAAGAAGCGCGATCAGCCTACTTTTGCTTGCGCATCAGACTCAAGCAAAAGTACGCTGGATTTTAGTAGATACGCGCGGAGCCGCGCGTATCCACTAAAATCCCGGATCGGCGCGCGCAAGGCTATCGATTTTGTATAGCCTGCGCGCGCCGAGCCGCGCTGCCTCCCCCCGTTCCCTCCAAGGCCGCTCCGAAATCGGAGCGGCCTCGGAGGGAACTTTCCTTTGCCCTCCCCTCACCTTACCCTCCCTTCCCCTACCTAACCCACCCACCCGGCCCTGTCTACACCCCCCCCCTTACCTTTGTTGGGGGATTTACGCCTCCCGGAGGGAGACGTAAATCCCCGCGCGCCAGCGGGCCTGCTGCGCGCCGGGCCGCGACCTGGGGGCGGGTACGGAGGGCGCGGCCACGCCCCCGGGCCGTAGCCACGCCCCCGTACCCGCCCCCAAAACGCTGCCGACACGCCCCCCGGAACGCCGCGACGCCCGGGCCCGCCCCCCGACACGCCCCCGACACGCCCCCCCTCCGAGAACCCCGGGACTTACGCGAGTCCCGGGGCTCTGCGCGCGCCGGGAGGCCTATGTAAAATAGGCTTCCCGGCGCGCAGGGCCCTGCTCGCGTAAATCCGCCCGGTTTTGGGCGGATTTACGCGAGCAGGGCTCTGAAAATCCGCCCCTTAAGGTTTTGCAGATCATGTGTTTTCCACACTCCATTCCCTTGTCCACTAGACTGGAGGGTGTCTTGCTCCTTCTGAGGAAGCTTCTTGGCTACCTCCTGCATTTGCTTTAGCAGGTACCACATATATTGGCCATACAAAAAGAGCTGGTAGAAGAATATGTGGGAATTTCTAGAGTTTGAGATTTCGTCCCCGGGGCACCAAGAAGTGAGTCCTTTGCCTCTCGACCCTCTTGAGAGAGGATTCAACCACCACAGCTTGGTGCAATGGCTGCCTTGTTTCAAATCTAGGAGCTTTCACGATGAGATAAACTGTGTCTGCTTTCCTGTAAATGGCAGCCACAGAGAGGGAGGTTCTCCTACATCCTCATCTCATCTCCTGGACCAGAACTGCCACGACCTACTTAGGGGAACTGGAGCATATCCAGCATCTTAGTTCTGGTTTCATCCTCTGTCTGCAAAGTAAATGGAATTGCCTCTGCCATTTTCTGGACAAAACCACTAAAGAAGAGGTTCTCAGGAGGGGACATTCTTCTTTCTGGGGGAGGAGAGAGGTCATAGAGGAGACGCCATCTCTTTAGAGGCCATATCATATGAGAATTCAGACTCAAACTCTGACTGGTAGGCCAGTTCTGAGTATTCCAATGATGCCTCATCCTCAGCCAAGGCCTCAGAGAGGAGTACACTTGGTTGTTTTGGCCTGGATCCCATGGAGTTCTGGCACCCTGGGAATATTTCCCCTCCCAATAGACTGATAATCACCAGCAGGGCTGTGGGTATCAATCCTAATTCCTCTTCAGGAACCAGTATTGGCCCTGGCACCGCTGCATACATGGAGCAGCTGAAGGGACTCAAACAGAAACTTGAAGATGGATGGTGCAGGTCCTGGTGCCCTTGATGTCAAGGCATCCAAGGCCTTGCAGAGTCTTCTTTAAAGCCTGCTGGATCTTTTTGTCCAACTCCTCTTTGAAGATAGCCGATGCCAACCCCAACTGGAAGGAGGGATGGGCACATCTTCCTCAGAACTGAGAGGAGTATCGGTGACAGACATCTGGACTTATGGAAATTGGCGTGAATGCCAGACTTTCTGTGAAGATGAGCTCTCCTCTCCATGGGATTGCTTAGGGGGATTCTTGGCAGTCACTGAACAATCCTCACTCCTGGCATTGTGTGCTGATGCTTTTTCTGCTTCCTTCAATGGCCAGTATCACAATTCCTTGATGCTGACATCAAGGAGGCATAACCCATTACCTTTATTGAATGTGAAGAATCAGACGATGGCCTGTTCTTGCGGTCCCTACAGACACTCGGCTGATGCTGATGGATTGGACTTCCGGCACCCAAAGTGCTTCTCCATTAGTTCCAGTAGGGAAAGACATTTTTTGGGGGTCATGGTTGCACATTTGTGCCACCCCTGGACATCAATCAATGCCCCCAAGCACAGGATATATCTATCATGAAGATATATGATAGATATGGCCCTGGTGTACTGGGTGCACCGCTGGAACCCACAATACATGGTCGATCAAACAAAAAGGGAAACAAAATCAAACATGATGGTGGCAACAATCAATGTCAAATGGCACCTGTAGGGAGATATCTCATGTTTACCACTGAAGCACCAAATATGAATCATGAAAGCCAAGAAACTGACAGGTCCCAAGCACTGTCACAGCAAAAGAAAGGAGAAAGGCTGAAGCAATGGACCCCCTGGAGTGAGCGACCCTGAAACCAATGAGAGGAAAAAGCTGAAGCAAAGGAACCCCTGAAGGAGGAAAAGGAGAAAACAGGCACAAACCCTGGGAGAAAACCCAGAGAGTGAATCCTGAGAAAGCAAGAAGCTGTGCCAAAGCATCCCTGCAAGCAAGAGGGGGCCAGAAGCAGATCAGCACTCCCTGCTAACAAGAAGGAAGAAGACTAGGTGTGGCATGGAGTCCAGAGAGAGCAGGTGCCTGCTCAGGTGCGGAGAGTGACACGGTATCAGATGATGAGGGGCAAGAGCAAACCCAGACAACCGGCCAGTCCCAGAAGCAAATCTCCTTCCAAGACCGCCTACCTGCTCTGACAGGTCCAAGCCCAGGAAATAAGTCCTTCCCTGTACACATTCTCCAGCTCTCCAGCCAGAGTCTGCTTCAAAGGTGAACAGAGCTATCGCCTGAAGTTGGAATCAGGGGTAAATAAGTTAGCCATAAGTGTTAATATATTAAGCAGGCTAAGGTTTATGGCATGTCTGTCCCCACCCATGGTACAGAATTTTCTTTAGGGAAAACTGATGCTTAGTGACCAGGATGTTAGAGACAGGAATTGTTATTTTCTAAATGTTATATCATGCCAAATCTGACAAATAAAAGTCTATTTCTGAGGAGACTATACATTGCTGTTTCCTGATTTAGGATTGCAAGTAAGGTAGGAGGGCAGCTGGGAGTGTCCTGTAGCAGACAGATCCCTGCACCCCTAAACTTGTTTACACATCAAGCAGAACAAAAATTTAAGAAATGACTGAAAAACTCACCCAGGGAAACCACTGGGACAGAAGGAAGAAACAATACTGGAGGGCCCCACAACATTTGATCCTCCTTGGAAAAAAAACAAAAAACAGCACTAGTAGTGAAGAACCATGAGTAAGATTTTGTGGTAAAAGAGAGACTGAAGGGTATGTTGGCATGCTAGGCATGGCCAGTGAGACACAATGTTCTAGAAACGCTGACATAAAAATTCTGGGCTGGGCTGTATTGAATGATGTCACCCAATTGTGAGAACTGCCATCTGCTTGTCCTTGGAGAAAAACATTTTTGTAAAACCATCTTTTAATTTACTGTAGTGACTTGAAAGTGTCAGAATCAAATACTCCCTTGCAGGCCAATGCAATATCGGTGCGGGGAAAATGGGCGCTCATAATAAGCGCACCAATTGACTGTTCCCGGGTGCCTGATTTAATATTTAAAACGGCTGCCACAGTAAAAAGGAGGCACTACGAACATCCCTTTCCTAACATGATTGCCAGCACACTTTTTGTTTTAAATTATTTTAAAAGGTTCTCCTCCTTTTTGTTACTCTGATTTAATATCAAGTCAGAGGAAGTACAGAAAAGCATTATTTTGTATTTCCTGCTTTTCTGTACACTTTTTGGGCTGCTAAAAATGTACACTTTGGGCACACACTTTTTTTTTTTGCATCGGGGAGAATAGCTAATAGCCTCATCAACATGCAATTGGATGTAATGAGCGCTATTAGCTTTGGGGGGGGGGGGGGGGGGAATTGGATGCACTAATCCCCTTATAGCATAAAGCATTGTGGATGTGCGTCCAAAACGCTCGTCCAGCCATGGGTTAACCAGTGTGCTCAGCTGAGCACTATGTATTGCATCAGCCTGTTGGTGATTAGTGGTTTATGAAGCACTACATATGCCTAGGAAACTGAAAATGTGAAAAGTTATTTTATTGCATATTTGTTGGGATAATATCTGTTTTTTTTCCTGTGGCTGCTCATCTCAGATGTGGACATTGACCAGGATTCTGTACTGCAAAACTTTCTTCCTACTTTGGTTCAGGAAGAAAGGGAGGCACAGTTCTTGGGATACTGCAGTATAGAGAAATACAGTGCATGTTAATAAAATATTAGTTTGATCTTCAGAAGATATCTAAGTACTATATAATAAAGTTCAATTTTAGCTATGAGATAGTTGAGAGAAATAAATAAAATATGAGTGTTTACAAGAAACATGTGCCTCTTACTATAAAAGAATGCAAAACATAGGATTGTCCTGCCAGGGGTAGACAACAGGATGGTCACCATATTGATGTCAGGTCAGCAAAGATGCAGCCTAAGCTTCCTTGTCCATTCTCCCCATGCAGAGTCTGAATAGGTAAGAAAAGTGATTTTATTGGATAAAATGAGCAGATCATAGCAGCAAGTCAGAAAGCAGCTACACAGTGACAAACTAAAGGTTTCATTTCTACAGTAAATGGAGGACCTTTCCAATGTACTTCACATGGAAAAATAAGGAGCTGTTGGCCGCTGTGGTGCACTTGATCATTAGTGGGGAGAGCTGTCACTGCTTCAGGCTGGAAGCAGCTGTAAAGAGTAAGAAAGCTAGCCCATAACATTACATTTATTTTTCATTCTTCAGTCTGTTATATTACATTTTATTATCCAGTTCAACAGATAGACAGAGCTGTTTTGTTGAAGAATGATGTCAGTGAGTATATACATCAGTATCAGACTGCTGAAACAATGTTGACTGCTTCTTGTTTATGCCTTCATTCTGTTGTACTTCCACTGTGATTATACTGTAATTCAAAGGAAGCAAGGATATCAAAACATGCAGGGGAAGCAAAGGCCTAAATGGATGCAAACACTCAGGAAGTTGGGACAGAAGGGAATGGTGATAGAATCTGAATCTGATTGAAGGTTGCAACCATTTTTATGGTATCTTGTAATAGAAATGATGTCAATACATGAGAAATTCTCTGGTTCACTGTTGAGACTCTACCTGCAATGAAAAGGCTGGTGCTGAAAATTTGTTCAAGGAAGGTTTAGGGATGTATATTCTCAGACTACCGTCACCTAACATCCTAAATATTTCACACCATGTACACTAGATTCCAAGAGCCCAAATTCAAAGATCATTCCAGAGTTGTTATATCATGAACAATGTTCTTCTTGATTATTTCCAGAATACAGAAAATCGTTTATTTATTTTAGCCAATTAAGATTTTGATGTAATACAAGTGCTTTTAACTGGGTATTACAATATATTATGACATCATAGAAGCCTTATCATACAGTTAGACATCAGCATTAAACAACCAGCATCCAAGGTCATGGTTCAAAATAACCCTTAGCCATGTTCTGAACATTATGAACTTTCTTCAACAACATCTGCTAGAACAGTGATTTTCAGCCTGGGAGGCATGTCTACTGGAGTGCACAGACACAGACACAGCATGGGGGACAAAAGGGTGCAAGACAGTCACCACTGCAGAAAGCAGCCTGCAGTCTGCCTCCTCCACCCCAATGGCTGTTGCAAAAAGGAATTTGAAACAAATAGTGTCATATGACTGTTTCTGTCCTCCCAAAAGAGAAAGAAGGCAGGAGATGAACTGGACTGTTTGTATTCTACCTGCTCACTTACCTACCAGAACAATGCGGAATAGGGATGTACATTCGTTTCATGTTATTTTCAAAACAGAACGAAAGAAAAAACAGTGAGATATCATTAGTTTTACTTTTGTTTTGTAAACTAAAAAAAGAAAAATTCCAAGGCCTAGGCCCGATGACAGGACCTGTCCAAGGCCTGGTCCCACCATCAAGGCCTGGGACAGATGCTGGGGCCTGACCCGAGGCCCGGTTCCGGTGTCAAGACCTAGGCCTAGGAATAATGATAGGAACCACCCAAGGGACTGTCCCAGTTCTTAGGACTAGGCACTAATACCAGTGCCTGGCCTGAGGTCTGTTCCTGTTGCCAAGACTTAGATGAGGCTTTAGACATCTTGTCTCTGCTTTGATTCCTAAAAAATGACCAACTGCTTTAAGGACATTCTGCAGCGTCACTGCAGCACATTATTAAAGGTGATGGGTCATTTTTTTAAGAATCAAAAAAGAGAGGCCTGGTCTAGGCCTCGGCAATGGGGCTGGTCCTTGGGACGTGCCCTGGTGTCAGGCCTAGGCCTTGGTGGTGGGACTGGCCCTTGCGCTGGGCTCTGACGTCAGGCCTAGGCCTCAGCACCAGAACTGGGCCTTGGGCCTAGGCACCAGGACTTAAGCTGGGCCTGTGTTGAGCCTAGTCCTAGGCCTTGGCAAGAGGACCAGGCCTCGGGCTGAACCCTAAGGATGAGACCAGGCCATAGCGGGCCCCCCACAGATCAGGTAAGTGGGGGCCAGGGACGTTCCTGGCCCCAGCATTTTGGGGGTGGGTGAGATGGGGATCAGAAGGCCTTGGGGAAACCCCGTTTAGTATTTTTTTCTGTTTTTTTAAATGTTTATTTTGTTTCTACAAACTACAGAGATTAAATAAACATTAAACAAAATGATACCTGGGTGGAAAAAAAAACAATATTAAAAAAACCCCACAAAGCAAAATATTTTTTCCTACAAATCCCTAGTGAGGAATCAGGAAAAAACAGATCCATCTGCATCCTCTTCCCTGCCCACAGAGCAAAGAAGAGAGAAGCTAGAGCTGAGTGGAACTGGTTGCCTCTACTTTCCAACCTGCAGAGTACAAAGCAGCCAGAGAGGAGAGCAGCCATGTGTCCACCCCTGCTGAAAGAGAAAAGAGCCATAGAGAGGAGGAAACAGATACGTTTTCTACATTTATGTATGTTGTGCTCCTTTCAATGGATAAATAGCTAATTAGGTTCATTGGTAAAGGATGAAAATTACTGTGCCAGGTAGAGTGGCTGCTTTAGAGCAGGGGGTTTCAAACACCACACCTTTCAGCCTCCACACTATTCTTTTCTTCAGCAGAGGGGGAGAGACTCTGCGGAAGGAAGAGAGATTATGACTATGTATAAACTAAGCATCTGACAGGGACGAAGCTGCTGATAATGAGTAGGAGTGTTTGGCCTGTTCACAGGATCACTGGGCTGAAAGGAAACAGAACCTCTTTCTGTTTGTGTAAAGAGGTACTCATTTGACCTCAGGCAGCTGGAGTTCAATCCAAGTTCAGGGCAGATTTTGCAAATCTTCTGAAAGGCAGAAAAGGAAAACTAGTTCTGGAGTCATCTTTTCTTCAATTCCATTTTCTTCTAGCCTTCATCCTCCTAAGCCTGCTGCAGTGTGGTGTTACTGTTTCACTGGGAGCATTGGTCCTCCTGAGGTATGCTGCAGTGATATAATGTCACAGGGAAAACAATCTTTCAGCAGGATCCCACGTTCTCGGTGACAATCCAGCTCCTCAATAAATCCATACCAGTAGATAACTAATCCTGGGCCGAATCTGTAAAATACAAACAGGGGTAACATAGCAATGAGTAAATCATGGTTACAGAAAAAATGCATATCTGCTTTCTCAGGCCAAGGCAATAAGTTCTGCTAATGCTCCAGGTGATATATGTAACATATCAAACAGGCCGATACAGTACAGTGCGTGCCGACGGAGCGCACTGTACTGTACTGAGTAAAAACTGCTTTTCTGTGCACCCTCCGACTTAATATCATAGCGATATTAAGTCGGAGGTCCCGAAAAAAAAAAAAAGTAAAAAAAAAAAAAAAAATTGAATTCGGCCCGCGGTTGTCAGGCCGAAAACCGGATGCTCAATTTTGCCAGCGTCCGGTTTCCGAGCCCGTGGCTGTCAGCGGGCTCGAGAACCGACGCCGGCAAAATTGAGCGTCGGCTGTCAAACCCGCTGACAGCTGCCGCTCTTGTCAAAAAGGAGGTGCTAGGGACGCGCTAGTGTCCCTAGCACCTCCTTTTACCCGGATCTACCGCGTCACCTAATTTAAATAGAGAATCGCGCGCACCGGCGAAGGGCTGGTGCGTTTGCCCACTCTCCCGCGGACTTTACTGTATCGGCCCGAAAGAAAGAGCAAATTAATAACAAAAACTTGGCTACAATGTAAGACTTGCCCCTGAAAGTAGTTCTTGTATAGTATTTGTTAAAGTTGTCAAATTGTGTTATAATGTTTTCATTAACTTAATCCTTGCTCATATTATAAGAAGGGACTATAGTATGCGCTTCAGTAGTGACATGCATGAGGGTATGAGCTTACATGATGTATCTGGAAGTGTGTAGCACAACCAGACATGCTAATGGGCAGAATTAATATTGCCTAAAGTCTATTTTTAATATGACTACTTTTTTTTTTAAAGTTTATATGTAATGACCCTTTGGGTTAATTACCAGCATGGTCCTAGTTAACTCCTTGAGCTAGGAAAGGCAGTGCTAGCAGAGAAAAGGGGAGGCACCATTCTGTACAGCCCCTTCTTTTGAGGGTGCTGGGATGGCCATTCCCTGGACGTATGAAAGCAGCTCTCTCCTTGAGAGAGTGGGGCAGTACAACTTGAGTTTGGTGTTAGAGGAATTAAAGGAGTTTTTGCCTCATTTGGATTTTTGGGCTTACCTCTGGGGCTCAGGCACTCCAGCCTGGTGCCCCAGGGAAAAGGTCAGGAAGCTGCCTTTCCAGTCTACTGCTTGCCTGGCTGGGTTTGCCTTCCAGGTTGTTTTTCAGGATTCTTCCATTTTCGTGGTATGAAACCTTGTGAGACCCCTGGTTTTTGGCCTGAAGAGAAATTACGGGGATGCCTCTCCCTCGGAGAGGGGGTCAGGATAGGGGAGAATCTTCCCTCTTCATCCTCAATCTGAAGGTGATGGTCCAGTGGTGACCCTCTGCAAGTGGATTCCAAGGTTTGGATTCAGTTTTGGGGAAAGAGATTTTTGTGTTAGAAGACCTAGGAGGAAGATTTTGCTGCCCCTTTCCTGCCCTAAAGGAAGAACATTGTGAGAGCTGTGTTGTTCCTGGTTGGATCCCAGCATGGGATCCTGAGTGACAGACATTCTGCAGAAATGTGAGTAAGACCATTCTAAGATTTTCTGGGGACCCTCCTTCAGGAGTCTTTACTCTGGGAAAGAGATTTTTAGATTCTGCAGAGATTGAACTTTACCATTTTTCTTACCATATGGAGCAGGTTTTCTGGTGGAGAAAGAGACCTTTGCACAGATAGGGGAAAGATTGAGAACTGTAAATGTCATCTGTGGTATTAAGAACTGATGTGAACAATGCTATTGACTTATCTAAGAACACTTTCAGTAAAATCATTTTTGGACAGTCAGCCAGTCTCCTGAAGTATTTTTTATTGGCGTGCATAATGAAAAGAAACCCAGATAATAGATACAGTTTCACTCCTACTACCTAGGGCCTTAGAGGAGAAATTCCTCCCCCCGCCAGTAAAAGAACCTAACCCTGGGGTCAAAGAGACTTAGGTGCATGACCAGAATTAACTTGCTTATTATTAAATCCCAATCTTCCTCCAGTAGAGCTTCTCTCTTTAGCCAGTTCAAAACTACCACTTTCTTGCTGTCCCTGCAAGCAGGTCCACTCACTGTTTTCTCTCTACCTGAAACTTTTTTCTTTTCTTCAGTGCAACCTCTGAGCCACACCCTTTCAAAAGCCACCATGCTCTGTGCACCTCTGTGCTCTGTACTTCAGAACTTTCTGTACTCCAAAGAGTCACTTTACTCTCTCTTCTGAAAACTGCTTGACCTCCAAACTGCTTCTGGTAGGCCATACATACACAATTTTCTTTGGAGGCTGGATTTTCCTCTGTACTAAGTTTAGAGAAAAAAATCCCACTTTTAACACCGTATGTGAGAACGATCGGTGATTCCCTAGCTCAAACCTGGACTTACTCCAGCCTTTCTTAAAACACTTTATCTTTATTTGCCACTTTTACACAAACTCATTAGTAGACTAACTTTACTTTCAGAACAGTGTACTACAATTACTCACAGTACTGCTTCCCTCAGTACGCATATAGCTTCATTACAGCTCAGTGTATGAGCAGCAATATTCTACAAGAGATGCCTTCCTCCTGGAGACCTGGGCCTGGTCTAACTATCCCTACCTGGGTCCCAGCTCTTATTCCTTCCCTGATGGGCCCCACCCACAGAGCTCTCTCTCACAAGGAGAATTAAAGGGGACCAGGCACCTAGCTGGTCCTGCACCGGTTAAAAGGAGGGAACATAGGGGCACTGCCCATATCTCCTAAACAAGCTATGGCTTTCCTATCCTCAAGACTCTTCAGGATCTCCAAATGAAAATTTGGAAAACACCTCTCTCCACCCCTCCAGTGGCTAGAAAGATAGCTGGATGCAGCTGAATGAAAAAAATTTCAATTAGCAATGTTGCAATCCAGAATTTCAAAAGATAATTGCACATTTTAAAGCCTTTCCTCAGACATTAAAGACAATTTTATTGACATCTTAATGAAACAGATGAGTATGCTAAACATTTAACTCCATCAGTCTATGATGCTTCGCATCATTCGGATCATTGGCTATAGTTATAGGGTCCAGAAGATGAGCATGTCGCAAAGCATCAAGCTCAGAAAAGCGGTACATTACAAGTTAGGGAATGCTCTGTGGGCAATCTATTCAGTGGTAAGATTAGAGATTGTCGACCTAACAAAGGATCACTGCTCTACTTTTACAGCTGCTACTGCAGAATAGTCATACAAATAAAATACCAGCTACAATTATAAGGAAACAATACTATTACTCTCGCAGAAGGTACTAACTATACCTTTATTACAGGCAACATCCCCAACAGTAGCAATATCAGCAGCAACAACATAACCAGACTAGGCCTTGTCCCATAGATCTGGCCAAGAATCTTCTAAAAATCTGGACCAAATGTTTCACTTCTAGAATTATCACTAACTCTCCTCTTAAGAACCTCTTTCATTAGGGGGAAGACTGATTCTTTCATCCTCAGTGATCACTTCAGTCCACTGGGTTCTAAATAATTCTCAGGGGATACTGCTTAAATTTCCAGTCTCTAACTCCTCTTAACTATTCATATCCTTAATGGATTTCAGCAGGCCAGCTTTCAATTTCAAGACAAGTGTTGGTCTTGCATGCCAGTCCAATCACAGAAAAAGGAGAGGGATTCTATTTAAAATATTTCCTCATATCAAAGAAGTTGGGAAGTCTTTGTCACTTTCTGGATTTAAGAAGCCTGAACAAAACCTAAAAAGAGAAAAATTAAAAATTAATTCCCTCAGCGCCATCCTTCCTTATCTAGAAATAAGGGATTGGCTAAACAGTATGAAGGATGCTTACATGCATATATCCATCCACAAGAATCACAAAAAATACCTGCATTTCTGCATAGCAGATATTCACTTTCACTACCGCGTACATCCTTTTAGCCTAGTGGCAGCTCAAAGAATATTCACTATATGCCTCACAGTTGTAGCTGCCCATGTTAGTCTTTTGAAACTTAGATGACTGATTAAAATCGAGCAGATCCTTAAGAGCAGCAAAAAAAGCACATCTTATACATTAGACACCCTGGGGTTGATATTAAAAAAAAGCTGGGCTCCTCAAATTTAGGCCTTTAAATTAGGTCCCTAAGTTAGGCACCTATTTTTTAGCCAAACTTAGGCCTGGATTTATCAAAATGCACTAAATACCGCCTGCGATAGAAAAAGGGGCATGTTTTATGGTAATAGGCAGTTTATCGCAATTTGCGCTAATACCTATGTGAAGCAGTAAGTTACCACAAACTGCGATAACTTTTTTGCACTTTGAGATAAGTGCCAGAATTGTGGTATTTCCTACATACAACCACTGGGGGGGGAGACCATGTTTGCTATCAGGGCCACTGGTAGGGGGGGGGGGGGGGGAGAGAGAGAAAGAGAGAGAAAGAGAGAGAGAGAGAGAGACAGACTAGTATAATGCCCTAATACTAGATAGGTATTTATATCTCTATGGGAGGCCCACCTAGTAATTCGAGGTGAGGTTTAGGTATTAATGTAGGGGTTAGGGGCCACTTTGACATTCAAAGTGAGACGTACGAACAGAACAGTGCTCTCTTGTGAAGATTTGATGACTCTCGGAGTGAGGAAACTCACCCAAAGATGAGATTTGTGCAATGTTCTCTCAACCTAGCTTGATGTTACCCAGGAAGAGAGTCCATCAAGCTAGGTTGAGAGAACATTGCACAAATATCATCTTTGAGTGAGCTTCCTCACTCCGAGGGACACCTGAAAAAGGTGTAGCTAAAATTGGCATTAAAGCCACGCGATAAAACTTCACAAAACGGTAAACCCAGCCCACTCCCTCCCCTAACTCCTCCTCTTTTTTGGATTTGTTATGGTGCTATCGCATGCGTTAAAGGCGTTTTCGCATGCAAAAATGCCTTAGAGCATTTTGATAAATGACCCTATTAGGTTCCTATGTTTACAGCTGAAAATGCACATAAATTTAGGAGCCTAAATGTTAGGCTCCTAAATTTAGGTCTGTTATGTATTTGCTTATATTTAGGACCCTATATTAGGTCCCTAGATCTGAAAATCAGTGCTAACCTCCTTAACTTTGTTTCCCTGCTCTAAACTAATGCACCTAGATGTCTAAATTTAGGCACTCAGCCCTAGTAAATTTTAAAAAGGGAACATTTAGGGGCCTAAACTTAGGAACCTGAAGCCTTTCAAAATTAATCTCAATATTCATTGAGGTTCATAATGAACTTTCAGATATCCCACCTGACTGACACATTTATCATCCCTGTCTGTCTTGTGCCTGCTCTTTTTCCCTCAGCTTAGCTTGACTTCTTGTCTACTGCCTGGACCTGACATCTTGCTTTGGACCCGACCTTGCTTGTTTGCCACCTGCCTTGATCTCTGACTTGTCTACTGACCCTGCTGTCTGCTTTCACCTCTGGCTCTCTACCAACCCTGCTGTCAGCCTCCTGCCTCAACTCATTCTTGCCCAGACTTTCATCTTCAGATTGCCCTAGGGACCCACCTAAGTTCTGCTGGACCCTGGAAGGCAAAGGCTAAACCTGTGGGGAACGGGGCTGGTATGGACAAAGTTCCAGTCAGTCCCACCAAAGGGCATCTCCGCCAGCTGTCAGGGTAGGTGGGTCTATTGGGCTTGCTCACTAGGCAGCATCAACCATCCCTCAGTAACAAGTGTCTACTCATCTGACAGGTGTTATAGACTTTTGTTCTCCTTCAGAGTGTGAATACCTTAACTCAAACAATAAGCAATTTAACCAGAATCTTCATGGAGATGTTAGGCCATGTGGCAGTCACAGTTTATGTCTCAGCCTTTGTGCATCTATATATGTGGCTAGTAGAATAGAACTTACAACTTTGCTGGAATCAACATTCTTAACCAATGTGTTATACAGTACATCTCTCCATACTTCTTACTCATTCTCTGCAGTGGTGGACTCAACTTTCAAATCTTGTATGCCATCATCCATTTCATTCTTCATGTACTCAGCAAGTATTAACTACAAATGCCTCTACTCAACGCTGGGAAGCTTATTTCAACAGTTTGCTCTCAGGGAATTTGGACCATTCAAGAAAAAAGAAAGGCTTCACATAAACCTCTTGGAAATTACAACATCATGAGATAGGAGGCAGTATTCTGTTTTGGATCAGTAACTTGTTAAAAGGCCGGGAAACAAGAGGGTAGGACTAAATGTTTAGTTTTCCAAAAGGAGAAAGGTCGTTAGTAGAATACCACAGGAATTAGTACTGGAAGCTGTGCTATTTAATTTATTCACAAATGATCTGGAAAAGAGAAAGATGAGTGAGGTGATCACTTCTGCAGATGACACAAAATTATTCAAAGTTGTTAAAATAGCAGGAGATTGCGAGGAACTGCAGAAGGATTTTGTGAATTAGGAAACTGGGCAACTAAATGGCAGATGAAATTTAATGTGGAAAAGTGCATAGTGATGCACATAGGGAAAATAATCCCAACTACAGGTACATGATTGCTGGTTTCTTTATTTCCCCTGACTTTCATCCATTTACAATCTCCATGAAACGGACCTTGGAGTCCTTGTGGACAAATACATTGAAATCCTCAGCTCTATGCAAGGTGGCAGTCAAAATAGCAAATAGAACGTTAGGAATGATCTGAAAGGGAAAGGAGAATAAAACAGAAAATATATTGCCTCTGTATCGAGCCATGGTGCAACCACATCTTGAGCACTGTATACAGTTCTGGTCGCCTCATTTCAAAAAAGTCATAGCAGAACTAAAAAAGGTGCAGAAGAAGGGTGACAAAAATGAAAAGGAGGATGGAACATCTTTCCTATGATGAGAGGCCACCAGGCTAGGCTAGGACTCTTCAGCTTGGAAAAAAGACAGCTGAGAGGGGACATGATAGAAGTTACAGTGGCATAGCCAGAACAGCTATTACTAGCCACAGTGACATGGGATAGATTTGGTTTTTGGGTACTTGCCAGGTTTTTGTGGCCTGGATTGGCCACTGTTGGGGATGGGATGCTGGGTTTGATGGACCCTTGGACTGACCCAGTATGGCATGTTCTTATGTTCTTATGGTAATAGGTAGGATCTGAGGTTAAATGGATAGGTATTAGGAATACAGGTGTGAGCTGCACTAGTTATACTTTCATCAGCAATCCCCTGCCCCCCATTCAGTTTATCTCTTTATCTTTCAATGTCCTTCCTCCCCAAGATAGAGACATATAGTGCTGAGGAGAAGGGCACTGAGAGAGACTACTGGGGACAGGGTGAGGCATGGGGAAGAGACTCAGCCCATGCCATCTTGTCTCCTGTTACTTCTCTCTCTCAACCCCTTTCGTCCCCAGTAAGCTGTTTCTCGCTCTCTCTAGGTTAAACCCCCACTCCCTGCCACAGAAGTCTCTCTCTGATCTCCCACTCTGTTCCCAGTAGTCTTTCAGTCTCCCTCAAAAGGCAACACCAATTCCACCTTGTCCCCATTAATCTGTATATCAAACAACCTCTCTTCCGGCATCTCTCTTAACCGAAAATGCTGTCAAGTTCTCACAGAGGCATTGCTAGGCACTTAAAAGACTTGGAGCTTGGGCCCGCAGGTGCCTGCCAAAATTATAACAATGGAACCAATCATGATTCCTCTTCCCCAACAATGATCCTGTAAATACATATAATTGGATATTATACTTTGAAATATAAAACTTTCAATAAATATTCACATTATGGAATTGCTTCAGTAATATGAAACAAACTCCCTCTACTGCAAGCACTCAACACTAGAGATGTGAATCGGAACTGGAATCGGTTCGGATTCCGGTTCCGATTCACATGTGGGTTTTTTTCCATCGGGCCCGATCGCGGTTTTGTTTATCGGCTGCGCCCCAGCCGATAAACAAAAAACCCACCCCGACCCTTTAAAGCTAACCCCTTAGCTTCCCCCACCCTCCCGGCCCCCCAAAAATTTTTTACAGGTACCTGGAGGTCCAGTGGGGGTCCCGGGAGTGATCTCCCACTACGGGCCATCCTCCCGCTCCGTCGGCTGCCACTAATCAAAATGGCGCCGATGGCCCTTTGCCCTTACCATGTGACAGGGTATCCGTGCCATTGGCCAAATCCTGTCACATGGTAGGAGCACTGGATGGCCGGTGCCATCTTGTGCTCCTACCATGTGACAGGGGCTGACCAATGGCACCGGTAGCCCCTGTGACATAGTAAGGGCAAAGGCTATTGGCGCCATTTTGAATACTGGCAGCCGACGGTCCGAGTGCAGGAGGTCGCTCCCGGACCCCCGCTGGACTTTTGGCAAGTCTTGTGGGGGTCAGGAGGGTCCCCCCAAGACTTGCCAAAAGACCCTGGTGGTCCAGCAGGGGTCCGGGAGCGACCTCCTGCACTCGGACCGTCGGCTGCCAGTATTCAAAATGGCGCCGATAGCCTTTGCCCTTACTATGTCACAGGGGCTACCGGTGCCATTGGTCAGCCCCTGTCACATGGTAGGAGCACAAGATGGCGTCGGCCATCCAGTGCTCCTACCATGTGACAGGATCCGGCCAAAAAACGATTCAAATCACTACTCAACACATAACCCTGCAAAAAAGTCACTCAGGACCTATAGAGCAAATCTATTATACCATAATAGCCCTAACTCCCAGAACTCATACAGCAAGGGCCATCTTGTTTAACTCTGTCAGTTATAAATAAGAATATAAACCTATGCAATTAAACTATTTATGAAAAGACAGCACTGCAAATATATTGCAAGGGGTCCTAGAAAACCAATGTACCTTGTATTGGGAAAACAGAATAAGATGAAGTGCTATAGATCTCTACACAGGAACTAAGAAAAGGGAAGTGATTATCCCCTTGTACAGGTCCTTGGTGAGGCCTCACCTGGAGTACTGTGTTCAGTTCTGGAGACCGTATCTACAAAGAGACAGAGACAAGATGGAAGCGGTACAGAGAAGGGCGACCAGAAAGGTGGAGGGTCTTCATCGGATGTCATACGAGGAGAGATTGAAGAATCTAAATATGTACACCCTGGAGGAAAGGAGGAGCAGGGGTGAAATGATTCAGACCTTCAGATACTTGAAAAACTTTAACGATCCAAAGACAACGACAAACCTTTTCTGTCAGAAAAAAATCAGCAGAACCAGAGGTCACGAGCTGAGGCTCCAGGGAGGAAGACTAAGAACCAATGTCAGGAAGTATTTCTTCATGGAGAGAGTGGTGGATGCCTGGAATGACCTTCCAGAGGAAGTGGTGAAGTCCAAAACTGTGAAGGACTTCAAAGGGGCGTGGGATAAACATTGTGGATCCATCAGGTCTAGAGGACGTGTATAAAGAAGAGGCAGCAAAACACTGCACGGAGTGGCAGTAGCCACAGAGGCATTCACGGAGCGGGATGCCAGTGGCCAGTGGTTGGTGTTCCACCTTCACGGAGCGGAAGGATGGAGGGCTGCCATCTCCAACTTAAAAAAAACCCAAAACAAACAAAAAACAAAACAGGGGTGGGTAAGAGTATGTAAAATTAACGGAGTGTTCATAGCTATAGGTATTACCAATTATTAGGCTTATTCAATATTTGTTGATAGTTAATGTGGCTTTCAATGCATACTTCACTTTCAATGCATATCCAGCATAGCTCTCTGCTTCAACGGCAAGGGAGAAGAAAAACTGATACTTCACGCATATCCAGCATAGCTCTCTGCTTCAACGGCAAGGGAGAAGAAAAACTGATACTTCACGCATATCCAGCATAGCTTCAACGGCAAGGGAGAAGAAAATCAACCAATAAGGGCTGAATAACAGTCTGGGTAAACAAATAAGTATGGGTGTAGCTTGCTTGTTGCAGCGGTTACTACCCCTAACTAATCAAGCTTGATATTTCACTTGGATGCAGCTCCTTCACTGCTCTCTGCATTAATGGTGGGGGTGAAAGGGAAATAGAACCAAGGGTTGCTAAGTATGAAAGGAAAGAAGTGTGAAGCTTGCTGGGCAGACTGGATGGGCCGATTGGTCTTCTTCTGCTGTCATTTCTATGTTTCTATGTTACATGTTAGCAGAATCCCTTACCTAGGTCATTCACAGAATAAGGTACCACAAATGAGAAACAAAAATATGAGGACAAAATTTGAAATGGAAACCACAAGAAGTCAGACTTTGTAGGCAGTACAAGACTAGAGAAATAGAAACAAACACATTTCCACCTGTACCGTACAAAATGTAAAGCTATCAGATATGCATATTCCCAAAAGTGAAAATTTTCTATTACTAATTTTCTATCTTTGTTGTCTGGGGATTTTACTTTTCTAATGCCGTTAGTCCCAGTCTCTGTCTTACTTTCTTCTTGTCATTCTTTAATCTCTTGTTCCAGGGTCTCTCTTCTTCAGTTCCTCCCCTACATCTCTTTCACACATTCATCCTTCCCTTTCCTGTATTTTCTCTTCTCTGCTTTTCTAGCCATTCAAAGTTAGATTTCTCCCCAAATCTCCTCCTTTTAACCTCTCACCTATCCAGTTTTCCAATACTCTCTCTCACCTCTTCCTAGCCCTTCTCTCCACTCTCACCATCTACCCAGCCCTTTCATTTCCCCCATCTCTTTCCTTCCCCAGCCTCTTAATTCCCCTGACTTTCATCCATTTACAATTCTCCTAATTTTACTCTTGGTATTCACCTTTTTCCCGATCCTCATCTATATTTCTTTGTCTCTTTTCCCCTCATTAACACCAGCTGTTTCCTGTTTAGTAATCCTCTCCTCTGTCTATAGCCATTTTCATCTGTCTCTTACCTCCTACCCAGATACCCATTATCCTTTTTTCTTCCTTCCTAGTCCCTTTCTGTCACGCATCCCCTTCACAGCCCCATATCTTTCCACTGCTCTCCCACCCCCCCCCCCCGGGGGCAGCTCCAGGCAATCTGTTCCTTGAAGTGAAGGAAGAGATGGTGCTTTCTCCCCCTCCCCACAAATTACAGCATAGGTCAAGTCATCGAGAGGGACAAGGAGGGGGGTCCTCTTAGAACACACCCTTGGCCCCATCCTTTTGAGGATTTGAAATGCTACAGAAGGGGGAAAGTAGGAGTTAGAGTTCCCAGAGGAGTGTCAGATAGTTAGAATACTTCTAGGAAGCAGGCAAACCTGCCACACACTCCCAGGAATCTTACGGCCTACCATTGTTTCCCCAGCAGTTGTCCCCCCTGTGTGTGGTGGAGTCTCCAGATTGAGGCAAGGCATTAGCTGCCCAAGATGAACTTTACTGCCTTGCGCCCCCTTCCTCCCAGCCCTCACCATACATAATTAAAAAGTTACACATTTATAACAGATTTTACATGAAAAAGGACATTCATAGTTTTCTGAGATAAAAATATCCCAACAACATATTTATCATTTTTACATGCACTACTATGTGCCAACCAGAAAACACTGCAAAAAAAACTTTTTGAACCCATATGGTATTAGGCCTTTTGTAAAGTGCATTTGAAGAGGGTTTGGCCCTCAAACAACCATATGTAAATGAAATTTAGTAATCCTCCCATATCAAAACAGAACGAAATGCAGCACTCAAACATTAACAACCCTACCTATGAAAAGGCAACACTGCAAATTGTTGTGAACCTGCCCGCGAGGAGCGTGGGCAGGTCCCCTACCTTGCCACAGCCAGTCGGGCCACTGGCGCTGCTTCTTTCGCGGCGGGCATGCCGCCGTCGCCAGGCTCCTCCCTGGCTGCCGCTGGCCCTATTTGGCAGGGTCGGGTCGCCGGGGGCCCTCCCTCATGGCCGGGACAGCCGCTGCCGCTCCTGTTCCTCCCGATGTGGCTAGGACCGTCCTTGGGATCCTCGGATGGCGGGGAGCCATCCTCACCGATGCCAGGGTTTTCAGCTGGCAGAGAGGCCATCCCTGCCGGTGCCTGCTGCTGCCCGGGTCCTTGCCCGGCAGGGAAGCCCTCCTTCTCTCCCTGCTTGATTTTTTCATGGTTGGAAGCTGTTCCTGCAGCCTGCCTTCCTCCAGCTTCTTGGCAGGGCTGCTCCTGCTGCCTGCCTGCTTCTTGGGCCTACCACGTGGCTGGGAGGATGCCACCAACGATCCTGCTTCTCTCCTCCAGCTCTTCTTAGGTGCGGGCGTGCGCCTCTCTTCTCCTTTTCAAGGGCCTGCCAGGTGTGGCCCTCTCCTAGCTCCTCCCCGGGCATTGGCTCCTTCAGCCCTACAAAAGGGCTCAGCGTCCATTCCAGTGTTGCCTTTGCAAGGAGTTAGAAACTCCTGGCATCCTTCTGTCCTTCACTCCAGGAGTTGTCCCTTTTCCAGCACTTCTTCAAGGTCCTATGTTTCCTGTTCTTCATTGGAGCTCCATGTATCGTCCAGATGTCCATGATCCAGTTCCTGTTGTCCATGTCCCAGTCCAGATGTCCACCTGCTGTTCCTGATGTCCATGATCCAGTCCTGAGGTCTGTCTCCTGATCCTGTAATCCATGTTCCAGTCCCGATGTCCGCCTGCTGTTCCTGATGTCCTTGATCCAGTCCTGATGTTTGTCCTCCTGTTCCTGATGTCCATGATCCAGTCCTGATGTCCTGAACCCCTGGTTCCTCGTTGCCACCCTTCCTGGCATGCCACGTCGTGGTCCGCGACCAGCCCCATGGGCGGGCTGTGTAGGGCGCCTCGTGGTGCAATGCCTTCCTCACTTCTGCAGTACAAGCCTCCAGGAGACTTCTGCTTCTGCCTTGTCCCTGGTCTACGGAGTCCCTTGTGCTTGTTCTGTCCGTGCCAAAGACTCTGCCAGAACCTGTGCCATCCTAGCGTGGTCCACGACCAGCCACTGGCGGCTGTGTAGGGCACGCTCCGGTGCAGGCCTCTACAGCTTCTGAGACATGTTCCTTTCATTACTCCACATCTCATCTAGAGGCTCTTCAAGTCCAGCGTGGTCCACGACCAGTCCCGTGGGTGGACTGTGTAGGGCGCGCTGCATCGCAGTCTCAACCCAGTACTTTGATTGACTCTTCTGAATACCTTGAAACTTGCCTGAGTCTTCTGAATACCTTGAAGTTTCTTCCAAGTACCTTGTTCCTGAGTCTTCGTCTGTGTATCCAAGTACCTTGTTCCTGAGTCTTCGTCTGAATCTCCATGTTCCGGTCTTCGTTGCCCTGGCCTCCATCCGGCCTCCGCTTCTTGCCGTTACCCAGCGGCAGGTCCAAAAGGGCTTGGAACGGTCAGAGGACTGTTCATAAGACCACCATTGCGTTGCTGGTCTTCTCGAAGCGTGCAGGTCCAGAGGATGGTCAGTATCGTCAGTCTTCTGTCTTCAGTCCAGCCTCGCCCCTGTCCAGCCCATGCTTGGGCATGTTTCGCCCGCTGTGGCACCTCTTCAGAGTTCCTCTGGGGCTCAGCCGTGGTCCAAGAACATACCATCCCCTGGAAAGCGGAACCGCTCACCTAGTGCTTCCTAACACAAATATTACATCAGGCCCTAAAACACCACTATACCTCCTATTAGGAAAACAAAACAAGCTAGTCATCCCTACACAAACTATATGCCAGCAGAACACAGACGAACCCTTACCAAATACAGAATACAAACACCGTAAAGTAAAAATAGAAGCGTGCAGAGAAAAACTGAACTGGAAACCATAAGCAGCCAGACAGTATGCAGTTTAACAATGGAAGAACAAAGCCACCATCTAACTTTATAAAACAATAATAAAATCACAAAATATAACACACCAGTCATAATGTTTTATTTTTTTAAAAATCATTTAATTGCCTAACTATTAAAAATCTTTCTAAGAGATGTACAGCATATTAAAAAAAATCTACATAAATCCTGTTTAGTAACATCAAGCTAGGCTGAGAGAACATTGCACAAATCTCATCTTTGGGTGAGTTTCCTCACTCCGAAGGTCATCAAATCTTCACAAGAGAACACTGTTCTGTTCGTACGTCTCACTTTGAATGTCAAAGTGGCCCCTAATCCCTACCTAAACCTCACCTCGAGTTACTACGTGGCCTCCCATAGAGATATAAATACCTATTTAGTGTGAGGGCATTATGACTAGTCTCCCTCTCTCTCTCTTTCAGTTTAACCATGGTCCCCCCAGTGGTTGTATGTAGGAAATACATCAATTCTGGCACTTATAACAAAGTGTGAAAAAGTATTGCAATTTGCACTAAGATAGCGTTTCGCATAGGTATTAGCACAAATTGTGATAAACTTACTATTACCATAAGAACATAAGAAATTGCCATGCTGGGACAGACCAAGGGTCCATCAAGCCCAGCATCCTGTTTCCAACAGAGGCCAAAAACCAGGCCACAAGAACCTGGCAATTACCCAAACACTAAGAAGAACCAATGCTACTGATGCAACTAATAGCAGTGGCTATTCCCTAAGTATAATTGATTAATAGCCATTAATGGACTTCTCCTCCAAGAACTTATCCAAACCTTTTTTAAGCCCAGCTACACTAACTGCACTAACTACCTTCTCTGGCAACACATTCCAGAGCTTTATTGTGCATTGAGTGAAAAAGAATTTTCTCCGATTAGTCTTAAATGTGTTACTTGCTAACTTCATGGAATTGCCCCCTTGTCCTTCTATTATTCGAAAGTGTAAATAACCGAGTCACATCTACTCGTTCAAGACCTCTCATGATCTTAAAGACCTCTATCATATCCCCCCTCAGCCGTCTCTTCTCCAAGCTGAACAGCCCTAACCTCTTCAGCCTTTCCTCATAGGGGAGCTGTTCCATCCCCTTTATCATTTTGGTTGCCCTTCTCTGTACCTTCTCCATCGCAACTATATCTTTTTTAAGATGCGGTGACCAGAATTGTACACAGTATTCAAGGTGCGGTCTCACCATGGAGCGATACAGAGGCATTATGACATTTTCCGTTCTATTAACCATTCCCTTCCTAATAATTCCTAACATTCTATTTGCTTTTTTGACTGCTGCAGCACACTGAGCTGACGATTTTAAAGTATTATCCACTATGATGCCTAGATCTTTTTCCTGGGTGGTAGCTCCTAATATGGAACCTAACATCGTGTAACTACAGCAAGGGTTATTTTTCCCTATGTGCAACACCTTGCACTTGTCCACATTAAATTTCATCTGCCATATGGATGCCCAATCTTCCAGTCTTGCAAGGTCCTCCTGTAATGTATCACAGTCTGTGATTTAACTACTCTGAATAATTTTGTATATTCCGCAAATTTGATAACCTCACTAGTCGTATTCCTTTCCAGATCATTTATATATATATTAAAAAGCACCAGTCCCAATACAGATCCCTGAGGTACTCCACTGTTTACCCTTTTCCACTGAGAATATTGACCATTTAATCCTACTCTCTGTTTCCTGTCTTTTAACCAGTTTGTAATCCACAAAAGGACATCGCCTCCTATCCCATGACTTTTTAGTTTTCAAAGAAGTCTCTCATGAGGGACTTTGTCAAACGCCTTCTGAAAATCCAAATACACTACATCTTCCGGTTCACCTTTATCCACATGTTTATTAACCCCTTCAAAAAAATGAAGCAGATTTGTTAGGCAAGACTTCCCTTGGGTACATCCATGTTGACTGTGTCCCATTAAATCATGTCTTTCTATATGCTCTACAATTTTGATCTTGAGAATAGTTTCCACTATTTTTCCCGGCACTGAAGTCAGGCTCACTGGTCTATAATTACCCGGATCGCCCCTGGAGCCTTTTTTAAATATTGGGGTTACACTGGCCACCCTCCAGTCTTCAGGTACAATGGATGATTTTAATGATAGGTTACAAATTTTAACTAATAGATCAGAAATTTCATTTTTGAGTTCCTTCAGAACCCTAGGATGCATACCATCCGGACCAGGTGATTTGCTACTCTTTAGTTTGTCAATCTGGCCTACTACATCTTCCAGGTTCACAGTGATTTCGTTCAGTTTGTCTGAGTCATCACCCCTGAAAACCATCTCCGGAACTGGTATCTCCCCAACATCCTCATTGGTAAACACGGAGGCAAAGAATTCATTTAGTCTTCCTGCAATGGCCTTATCTTCCCTAAGAGCCCCTTTAACCCCTTGGTCATCTAATGGTCCAACCGACTTCCTCACAGGTTTCTTGCTTTGGATATATTTAAAAAAGTTTTTATTCTGAGTTTTTGCCTCTGTGGCTAACTTCATTTCAAATTCTCTCTTCGCCTGTCTTATCAATGTTTTACACTTACCTTGACAATGCTTATGTTTTATCCTATTTTCTTCAGATGGATCCTTCTTCCAATTTTTGAAGGATTTTTTTTGGCTAAAATAGCCTCTTTCACCTCACCTTTTAACCATGACGGTAATCGTTTTGCCTTCCTTCCACCTTTCTTAATGCGCGGAATACATATGGACTGCACCTCAAGGATTGTATTTTTAAACAATGTCCAAGCCTGTTGAACACTTTTAACCTTTGCAGCTGCACCTTTCAGTTTTTTTCTATTTTCCTCATTTTATCAAAGTTTCCCTTTTTAAAATTTAGTGTTAGAGCTGCAGATTTACTTATTGTCCCCCTTCCAGTTATTAGTTTAAATTTGATCATGTTATGATCACTGTTGCCAAGTGGCCCCACCACCGTTACTTCTTTCACCAAATCTTGCATTCCACTAAGAATTAAATCTAAAATAGCTCCCTCTCTTGTAGGTTCCTGAACCAATTGCTCCATGAAGCAGTCATTTATTACATCCAGGAACTTTATGTCTCTAGCAAGTCCTGATGTTACATTTACCTAGTCAATATTGGGGTAATTGAAATCTCCCATTATTACTGCACTGCCAAATTGGTTTGCTTCCCTGATTTCTCTTAGCATTTCATCATCTGTCTGACCATTTTGTCCAGGTCGACGGTAGTATACTCCTATCACTATACTCTTACCCAACACACATGGGATTTCTACCCATATAGATTCTACTGAGTATTTACTCTCTTGTATGATCTTTATCCTGTTGGACTCTATACCCTCCCGGACATAAAGTGCCACACCCCCACCAAGTTGATCCTCCCTATCATTGCGATATAATTTGTACCCTGATATAGCACTGTCCCATTGGTTATCCTCCTTCCACCAAGTCTCTGTGATGCCAATTATGTCAATCTCATCATTTGCTGCTAAACACTCTAACTCTCCCATCTTACTTCTTAGACTTCTGGCATTGGCATACAGACATTTCAAAGTGTGGTTTTTGCTTGTTTTAACAACCTGCTTTTCAGTTGCTTGGGATAATTCGGTAATCATTAGCTTTGGTAATTTTTTACATATAGGCATATTAACTATGTTTGCTTTTGATGGAACCTCTCTGTTGGGTTGCCCTATCTCTCCTGTTTCATTAATATCCTTCAAGGATACATTTCTCCGAACCATGCACTGCTGAGTGACTGTCGGCTTTCCCCCTTGTTCTAGTTTAAAAGCTGCTCTATCTCCTTTTTGAAAATTAGTGCCAGCAGCTTGGTTCCACTCTGGTTAAGGTGGAGCCCGTCCTTTCGGAAAAGTCTCCCCTTTCCCCAAAAGTTTCCCCAGTTCCTTTTCCTTTCGCATGCGATATTTAGTGCATTTTGATAAATCCAGGCCTAATGTAGCCGGCTATATTCAATAGTGTAGATGCACTATTGAATATGCCTCCAAAATTAGCCAGATAAGTATATCTGACTAACTTTAATATCCAGACTGTGTCTAAATATAGACTTTCTAGATTACTGCAATGCTATTTACTTAGAGCTGCCAGCCTATTTGTTAAAAGTTTTACAACTGGTGAAAAATGCTTCTGTACGGAATATTTTTGGATTATGCTGAGGGGAGAACTTGATGCCTTATATGAGAGAACTTCATGGGCTCCCTGTTTTATTAAAATAGAATCTCATCCTTATGCAGGCAAGTTTGAATGATATATACCTGTTTGTTTCTTATGTTCATTTTTACAAAAGTTAATAAATGTTCCTTCCATTCATGATTTTTATCTTCAAATTACTAGGTCAAGAGTTTTTTCAGTTGCTGCAACTTTCTTATGGAATACATTGTCTTTACAATTGAGGCAAGAATTGGATTATTTGACATTTTGAAAATAAGTAAAGGCTGTTTTATTTAATCAGATATGTGCAGGCATGAAGAACACAGTTTAAAGGAAATCTTGTATATTTTATGGGTTGTATTTGACTGTGCTTTCTTGTGTTTTTATGTTTGAAATAATTTGTGATTGGTTTTAGTATAATGTTCTATATTTATATTTTATATATGTTTTTATGTACTTGAAGTTGCACTCTGCACTCAATGAATTTGTGGAATTTAAGATGTTTCAATAAAGAAATAAATATATGAGAGAGGAGTTTGGGAATAAGCTTTGGTAGTCCAATCCCAACACTCCCTAACACCAATGAGAACCAGATGAGAGGTATCTTTGAAGGATTCCACTCCTGGCTAAAGTGCAGGAGTCAATCCAGAAGGGAAAGATTCGGAAGTAAACTATGAAAAGGGTTAGATAGATTTTCAGATATATATTAAGCTTGAGACACACTGACTAATCCGATAAGCATTGTAAGCAATAATAAATAAATCAATTTAGGCAAAACTTAAGAGTCTGAGACTGTGCCAATTTGTTTATGAGTGTGTACTGCCCAGTGATAGGTGCATACTGCCTTTTGTCCTGTTTTCAAGTGGGCCACCCACAGGGCACAACTTTATACACTTATCATACATTTATATAAGTGCCTAGCCTTTTTTCATCATGCCAAACTTCCGATAACAAAAGGAAGCCTCTTTTCTTCATAAAATGGTAGTTGAAAAGGCATATGATGACACTCTAGAAAACCATTAAAATAGAGTGCAAGAATTTTTTTAGGGAAATGATTTGCCCCCAAAAGCAATTAATAGAACAATATGACTTTATCAAATCAATGGCTGAACGGTGACCTCAGGGAATAAGAACCCTAAAACATGCATGATTTTTATTCCGAGGACAAAACTTGAATTATACTCTTGGGGGGGATGAGGACAAAACTTGAAATATACTCTTGGGGGAGGGGGTTAGGGGTGGCAATGATGTTCTCTAGATTTGGTTTTTAATTCTTTTGCTTGTTAAATATTTCTAATATGTGTCCTAGCCTATTGTTGCATGTAATTTATTATGCAGGGAAGTTTGAATGATATATACCTATTTGATTCTTACGTTCATCTTCACAAAGGTTACTGCATGTTTCTTCCATTCATAATTTTCATCTTCAAACTACTAGGTCAAGAGCTTTTCCAGTTGCTGCAGCTTCCTTAAGGAATACATTATCTTTACAGCTGAGGCAAGAACAGGATTATTTGACATTTTGGAAATAAGTAAATGCTATCTTATTTAATCAGGTATATGCAGGCATAAAGAACACAGTTTGAGGGAAATTTTCTATATTTTATGGGCTGTATTTTACTGTGCTTTTTGACACACTAGACTGATAGATTTCACAATAAACAGAATATCAAGACCAAATAGATAAATAAAAGTGCTGAGGACTACACCAGCTAATGCTTTAGCTCTAACTGATGGCACTTGTCGCATCTCATTATTGGAATTAATGACACCCAGAAGACTTCAACAATTTGCTAAAAAGACTTTAGCCTCCTTTTCTTCCTAAATTGATCCTGGTGGATATCCTCATCCAAAGGAAAAATACATTCCATTCCTCTTGCTTCTGCTTTAGTTACCCCTGCAAAATTGGATAGTAATTAGGGCCTGATTTTGTGGGCTGCTGACAAAACTGGCTTTGTTTCATCTATTATAGTTCTCAGCTATATATCAGTGCTGAGAGCAGTTACTGAGCTTATTTTAAACAGTTAATTAAACTTGCGACTGCCTTCCTTTAAATGAATTCCTGACTGCAAACAGCTTCTTATTTTGGGTGACAGAAAACACGAGAAAAGTTATTGCATGACGTAAGATTAATTTCTGAGGCAGTCAATTTGCTGGCCACCTCTTGCTGCCATGAGCTGATTAATGGCTGTTTATTTTTTAGGGCTTGAACTAGCAAGGCCATTTTTGGGCCAATGCAAGATGATACATCAAAAGAATCTGTAAATGCTTTATGAGTTTAGAAACTACTTCTTTTCTTACAGCTATTGTTCTGATTGTACTTCTTGCCAGACTCATGTGCCAAAAGAGATGAGTAATTGTGTTTCTAGACAGAATTATTTGCAAAATGGGGAGGGGGGGGGGGCACACCAAAGTGATATTGCCACACATCGTGTCCACCCCCACCACACAGCCCCCTGCCTTAAATTTGGCTATACAAAAAGACACAATAAGAAAAAGTACAAAGGACTTTCTCTGCAATTAAAAAAACTCCAGCTAGTTTCAACCATCCAGTAAAATTACCATAAAAATTATCTGATAGAATCATTCAACCAATTTTTCTCAATGGAAATGGGAGTGAAGCCTGGAGTCTATACAGGAATGGATATAATCTCAATATAAAACCTCCACCTCCAGTTGTGTAAGTAATAACTGCTGCTCCATACAAACTCCCCCAACAATAGGCCTAGGACATTGTCCCTTACAATTCACCATACAAAAAAAAAAAAAAAATCAAATTCTAGTGTCACCTTAGTAACAACTACACAAACACCTTCCACGGCTAGAAATTACTACTTACTTGATAATTTCCTTTTTCTTAATATAGACAGATGGGTTCAGCTTTAGAGGGTTATGCACCTATACTAGCAGTTGGAGATGGAGCAAACTGATGTCACAGTATATATACTCCTGCAGTGACATCAGCCTGCCAGTATTCTCTTCAAAAGCAACTGTGAACAGACAAACAAAAACATGATTAAAAACAGATAACCATTTTAATACTCAGCCAACATGAAACACTGAACTCAGATAAGAAATACATTAACAATAGTCTAGGGACTGGAGTAACACTTACCAGTAAAGCCCTGGAACATATAGTCACCCGGGAGGACTATGACACAAACATATGGCAGCCAAGGGCGGGAAGCTGAACCCATTTGTCTATATTAACGAAAAGGAAATTATCAGGTAAGTAGTGATTTCTCATTTCCTAGCACTCAGGACCAGCGGGCAGCCTCCCACTCGAATAGAGTGGGAGGCTGCCCGCGGTCCAGTCAAAACCACCCGTGCAAAGGTTGCGTCCTCCTGGGTCTGCACATCCAGACAATAATAGCTGGAAAAGGTGTGAAAGGAAGACCACATCACAGCTCGGAAAATGTTCATGGGAGACAACAATCTAACCTCTACCCATGACACTGCCTGAGCCCTAGTGGAATGAGCCCTTGCCTGAGTAGGCAACGTTTTTTCAGTGGCCATATATGCGGCCGTGACTACCTCCTTAATCCAGCAAGCTATTCTAGCCTGCAAAGCCGGCTCTCCCTGTTTACCTCCACCATGAAGGACAAACAGGTGATCTGTCTTTCGGAAATGCTTAGAAACCTTCAGATGCCTCATGACATCTAAGGGACACCCAGGCTATATTCCTAAGCATCTCTTTCCTTATCCAGAGATGGTAAGGAAATGGACTGATTCAAGTGAAAATCTGAGACCACTTTAGGCAAGAAAGAAGGAAAGTATGCAATTGAATCGCTCCTGGAGTAAGCCAAATGAATGGTTCCTGACAAGACAAGGCCTGCAGCTCAAAAATCCAACACACAGAACATATTGCCACCAGAAATACCATTTTTAAGGTCAGTAAGTGCATGGAATGGGAGCGTATCGGTCGAAACATAGGACCCGCCCAAAAAACCAAAACCAGATTAAGACTCCACAAGGTTACCAGTAACTACAAGGGAGGACGAAGATGTTTTACTCCCCTCAAATGTGCCACATCAGGATGAAACAATAAGGATTCGCCATTCACCTGACCCCTGAAACAGGCAAGAGCCGCTACCTGTACCTTCAAGGAATTAAGGGTCAACCCTTTATGCAACCCATCCTGCAAAAATTCCAAAATGAACGGGATCCCAACTGAACAAGGAAACACACCTCGATCCTCACACCAAGCCTCAAACACTCGCCAAATCTGCACATAAGCTACGGAAATGGAGAATGTTCATGCTTGTAGCAAGGTGACAATCACCACAGTAGAATATCCATAATTCAACAAGCGAGACCTCTCAAGGGCCATACCGTAAGACAAAACAGAGTTGGAACTTCATGAAGGAGAGGTCCCTGCTGCACCAATTCCTGTGTGCCGGAATACAAAAGGGGGAGTCTACCAGGAGTCTTTGAAGATCTGCATACCATGGTCTCCTGGGCCAATCCAGTGCCACCAAAAGCATCATCCCTTTGTGGCCTTCAACCCTCCAAACTATTCTTCTGAACATGGGGCACAGAGGAAAGTCATACAGCAACTTGTCCTCCGGCCAGATCTGCATGAGAGCATTGATACCCAAGGATCTCTGATGTCTCCTGTGACTGAAGAATCGAGGAACCTTTGCATTGCGAGAAGTCGCCGGCAGGTCTAGGAACGGAAGGCCCCAGCGATCTACTATCAACTGAAATGACTCATCCGACAATACCCATTCTCCTGGGTCCAGACTCTCCCTACTGAGAAAGTCTGCTGTTATATTGTCTTTTCCTGCAATGTGTGAGGCCAAGATCTCCTTAAGATGTAGTTCTGCCTATTCCATAAGTTGGTCTATTTCCTGTGACTCTTGCTGGCTCTTGGTTCCTCTGTGCCGACTGATGTAAGCCATCATTGTTGCGTTATCTGACATTACCCAGACTGCTCAAAACTTCAGCCTTCCGCAGAACTGCAGGCATACCAACTGGACTGCCCAAGCTTCCAGCTAATTGATGTTCCAGAGAGACTCTTCTGAATTCCAACATTCTTGCACTGATAGTTCCTGACAGTGAGCTCCCCAACCAAAGGTTCACATCTGTCGTACCAACCAATCCAGGATGTCAGGGAAACTCCCTTTCTCAGATGATCCTCTTGCAACCACCACTGCAGGTGAGAGCAGACTTCCATCGGCAGGTGGAGCTGAATCAAGGAGTCCTGAGACTGTGGGTTCCAACGAGACAGCAGGGAGTGCTGAAGAGGATGCACGTGTGCCCTTTCCCATGACACCACTTCCAGGGATGCCCCATCAAACAGAGTAACTGTAGGTAGGCCCACACTGTTGGGCTTATAGTGTTCACCAAGAGACGCACCTGCGTGATAAACTTCTGAATATGAGCTTCTGGCAAGAAGACTTTGTCCTTTCTCGTGTTGAACCAAACACCCAGATACTCCAATGACTGAGATGGCTGAAGATTGTTCTTGGCTAGGTTCACCACCCAACTGAGCTCTTGTAACAGGGAGATCACCTTGCGGGTCACCAGTCGGCCCTCTTCCATAGATTTGGCCCAAATCAGCCAGTTGTCCAAATACAGATGAACCAGAATCCCATCTTTTCTCAACTTTGCCACCATCACCACTATAACCTTGGAAAAAGTTCTGAGTGTACTGACTAGTCCAAAAGGCAATGCCCAAAACTGATAACGGCATTCCAACACTGCAAAACGCAGAAAACGTTGCTCTAATCGGATAGGAATATGGAGTTACACCTCGGACATATCCAAGGAGGTCAGAAATTTCCCCAACTGCACGGCCATTATCACTGAGTGCAATGTTTCCATTCAATAATGAGTCACCCAGAAATAATGGTTGACCCCTTTGAGATCCAGGATGGGACGAAAGAGTCCTCCTTCTTGGACACAACGAAATAAATGCAACATCGCACCATATTTTCTTGAGACGTGGTTACTGGAACCACAGCCCTCAGACTGAGAAGCCTTGATAGAGTAGACTCCACTGCCTGCTTCTTTTGCAGGGAGTGGCAGGGAGATATCATGAACACGTTCCAAGGAACACAGCGAAACTCCAGTACATATCCTTCTCGTATCACCTCCAGAACCCACTGATCTGATGTGATCACAATCCATCTCTGATAATTGAGAGAAAAGCATCCTCCTATCTCCTGTTCCTGGGGTTGGGTTGGCATACCTTCATTGGGAGGCTCAGGAGGTTCCACTGCTCGTGCTCCATCTGGGCTATCTGGGATGAAAGGAATGAGACCCACCAAAAGGACAAGTCCTCTGGAAGGTCGTTCCTCTGTAGGGTAGTAAATGTCTGGATCCCCGAGCATGACCTCACATGGTAAAGGAGTGCGGCATCTGCTTCTTATCCTCTGGCAACCGGGGAACTAAAGATTCACCCAACGTATTGGCCATTTTCTCCAATTCGCTTCCAAATAAGAGCGAGCCTTCAAAGGACAATTTCTTAAGGATAGCCTTAGAGGTCGCATCAGCTGACCAATTTCTCAACCATAACTGATGCGCTGCCTCTATTATTAAAGCCATCTCTCTGGCTGAGGTGTGGACCAAACCGCAGCCCACATCTGCAAAATAGGCAACTGCTGACTCCATAACTGCCCTGGAATTCACTCGAGTCATCGACTTCTTGAGAGAGAAGTAAACAAGAGCGTGCCACCAAGCAACTATCTGCAACATCATTGCCACTGTTTCAAATGCTTGTTTAAGAATGATATTGATCCTCCTATCATGAGCATCCTTCAAGGCTGCTCCTCCCTCTGCGGGGATAGTCATTTGTTTGGAGACTGCACAAACAAATGTGTTTACCTTCGGAAAATGTAGACACTCTCTCACCACTGGATCCAAGAGGTATAAGCCTGCCAAAACCCGGCCCCCTTTGAAATTAGCCTCCAGGATGCCCCACTCAAGATTAATTAATTCTTGAATGGTCTCCATGACAGAGAAAAACAAGAGGCTTTACACAAGGAGACCAAAATGGGATTTTAATTTGTCTCAGAATGGGAATCCGTCCCATGCACTCTCAGCATTTTCAAAGTCTGGGAAATCTGAGCTCATCCTCCTATACGGTTCCAGTCCTGGAGGAATTTCCCCATCCTCCAGGGAGTCAGAATCAATCTCATCATCCATGGCATCCAGATCCCTATCTGGAAGCCTTACTGCTGATCTAGGTATATTCCGGCGTTTGAAAGCAGTAACAGGCTGCGGTTATGTTCTGGCAAGATTGAGCTGGGCTGAGAACTGTGCCTAAAGAAAGGATTGCAACCCTTGAAAAAATTCTACCAAGAAAAGGCAGAAAAATTGAAACCAGGAGGCACCTATGCTGAGCCCTCTGAGCTACCTTTCCCCACTGATGAACCAGTTAAGGGATTTCCAAGATCAGGCATTCCTCCTGACATGTCTTTACCTAGGCCCTTATCAGGCTGGGAAGAACCAGGTTTAGTAAAATCAGAGGAAGATAAATCTTCCTGAGCCTCCAAACAGTGCTGGCACAAGTTAGAGGGCACACCAGGCTGGGATGTCTGAATATGATAGGCAGCGCAAAGGGAAAGGTGCTTAGATTTCTTAGCTATAGGCATTTAAAAATTAAGTGTCCAAAATTTTATGCATCCAAAACCTAGGCATCTGAAAAATAATTGCTCAAGCAACACGCTCAAGCTAAGCGCACAGCTTAAGTGCGCATCTAGCCCGGACGCAACTTAACCTGGATGACCCTACCGAAGATAGTCTAAACATGCAAAACCTAGATGCCCAAACAGACACACTGCCTAAACTAACGTGGCCTATTATGACCCGTAAGCCTCTCTCAGATCGAGACGAATGTCGGAACGGTGGACAGAGCATGGAAACTAGGCAAGGAGAAAGCCCTACACAAAAATCCTCCTTATGCATCTCTGTATTTATATTATATATATATATAATTTATTTATTTATTTATTTATTGGTTTTTATATACCGCCGCTCATCAGAGATATCACGTCGGTGTACAGAGAATGAAAATACGCAATTGCGTTGTACATAAAACAGTATGAATACAACTGAAGAACTATACATTAGAACAGTTAAATGCATTAACAAAAAACAGGTTATAAGATAAATATAGAAATATAAAGATAATATTATATAGATTAGTTGTAATAGTACAATTTATTATAGTATCAAGGGAGAATTATAGGGGGGAAAAAGGAATGAAGGGGTATAAGATTAAAAAGGGGATGATAAAGAAAAAGGTAAAGGAGGAAAGGATTATATACATGTAAGGCTGTTAAATACAGCAAATTCTTCGGTTTTATAAAAAAGGAAAAAAGGTGCTAGGGATGAAAGAGGTAAGAATGAAACTGGAGTTGATTGTTGTAAGATGAAAGTAGGAGGGCGGGGTCGGGGGGCTGTGGTCTTACCTGACCACAGCCTTTCCTGGCTAAGTACAGAGATTGTCTCCAGCTGCGGGGGGAGAAGGCATATGCACCCACTGCCTTTCAGCTGTCCAAGCAGCTAAGTCCACACCGGCTGAAAAACCAGCTACCGGATCACAGCACTCATCTGAGGGACCATGGAAATCCCCTCAGGAATTCTCAACTGGGGGAGGGACCATTTGGTATCACCGCAGGAGAGCAGGGCAAATTAATTTTTCTTCTATTTCGCCTTACAAAATCTAAAGCAATCCCTAGAGGGAAATATACGTCACCATCTGCTGGAGATGGAGAATATTGGGATGCTGATGTCACTGCAAGAGAATATATACTGTGACATCAGTTTGCTCTGTCTTCATCTGCTGGTTGAAGTGCATAACCCACTGGTCCTGAACCCATCTGTCTATGTGCTAGGAAAATGCTTTTTTGTATGTTAAATGCTTAGCACGGCTTAGTAAATCTCCTTTGCTTGTTGTTGAGTAATGTTTTGCTATTAAGTTCTCACATGTCTATTATGAGTACTATGTATCTTGGTACTTGTCTACAATGTGTGATGTAACATGTTTTAATTTTTTTCCAAACCAACATAAGCTATAAAATCCTTCTATAAAAATGAATAAAACTTATAAAAATTAGTTTCCAAACCAATAAGTCTTTTTCCGTTTCAGGTATTTGGGGGCATGTTGTAGTGGGCCGAGGTGCTGATTAATTTTTGTTTTCTGTACGGTTGTGTTTAGATATTCATAATTTTACAGGAGATCAAAAGAAATCTGATAGAGAAGATTATGAAGGTGAATGATAATATAAGCTTTATGAATTCATGATTTTATCAGTGGGTTAACCGCTATGTAGTCCCAAGAGTGGAACCCAAACAGGATTGGATGTCCATGGATGGTGAAAGTAATGGTATTACCCTTTTGAAATCAGGTACAAAACGTAGATTGTAAGCCCTCTGGAGATAGGGAAATACCTACAGTATCTGAATGTAAACCGATGTGCTTTCTCAGATTGAATGTCAGTATATAAATAATAAATAAAATTAAATAAACTCCATACAAAGGTGTGACAAATAAGAATACTTAATATTTGGAAGAGGTACCTCAAGAAAAAGAAGGGGAAAAACAACCCACATGTGGTTATTGTTTTGGATTTGAAGGAGAAGACCATTAAGTTCAGGAGATAACTGAAGTTTTTCTTTAACAAATTAGGATGGAAGAGTAGTGTATTACTGGCCATGACAGGAAACTATTCTATACATCTTAATGTTATTCTTTTCTTTGCTAGGGGAAAGATCTAAAGCAAGGATTATGGAGTAAAACTCATCACTGAAGAGTGAAGATATTGGTGATATAAAGCATTTAACATAACTTTTTTTCTCAAACGGGTTGTATGTTTTGGGATGCAGTCTGCTTGTATTGAGTTTTATTTTATGTAGGTATAGAAAGTAATCTGTTTTTCTTTACTCCAGGAATGGTGAGTTCCACCTCAGAAGATGTGAGAGAGTTTTGCGATAACTGTGTAGTGAGTGTGTATGATATTTTGGTCAATTATAATGGTTTGAATATTTTTGAGTACACTCCACCTTAGGGCCTACTGGCAGGTGTGACCAAGATACTTAACTATTTCAATTATTTTCATTTGTTTGGTTTCCCACTTGGGGGTGGTCGGCACAGGAAAAAGTATTTGAAGGGTATATTTAGTAGTGATGGTATGTATAATGTAATGGGAGATACATCCCATTACGACAGCTGAACAGGAGGGGAATGCAAGCTAGGGCTGAATGAACCAGGCCTTTCCTAACTCCAATATTATTTAACTCCCAACAATCAACACACATCACCAGCAATATCATTATTAGCTACCTATTACAATGTAATTATATGTATTTATCTGATCTTCCTTTTCCTTCTTAATCCAAGTTCGATCTTTCCCTTGTTACATGTAACTGCCTTTTTCTGCACTTTTGTTCAAGTTTTAAGTTTATTTTGCACCCCTGTTTCTTGTGAACCAGCATGATGGGACTATCGTCTTGAATGTTGGTATATAAAAAAACTTAAATAAATAAATAAATAAATAAACAAACCAAAAGCTCAGTCAGGGGAGGGGAGGACTACAACTCCCAGAGGGCTGAGGAAAAGGAAGTTGAGCACCTGAAGGGAGAGGAAGTTGAGCACTGCTTGGGACCAGGTGTGGAGCGGATTAAAAAATGGTGGGAGTGGCAAGAGATTGAGGACAGTGAAGGTAGAAGCAACTAATAGCCAATGGCAGCAGTAAGCCTGGGTGGATGGTTGCAATGGAGTAGGAGAATGTGGAGGTACATGTGTTTTGTTTAAAAAGTGTTCTTCAGCTTTTGGGATTTTCCTACAGAAGGGAAGGGGGCAATCTGCCTCAGCTCTGGGGAGATGCTCGAGCAGAGGGACGGAAGGACACTGTGGGGATTGTGCCTGAATTAGGCCCCTGAAAGTGGGCCAAGCATCAGGGAACTACTTCTAAGGATTTGGCTATTCTGAGCAGTGAAGCTGGGATGGGCACAGCTGGAACTGAACTCTGGTTTGGAGGAACTGTTGGGCTAGGACAGAGCCCGGCTTTAGCGCCTGAGTTTAAAAGCCTTTTCTGGCGTAGGCTGTACCGCGGAGACAGGCACAGCCAGACGGCTTGAATGTGAGGGAGCTGTTGGTTTCAGACAAGGACAAACTCCTGGAACTGTGTTCAGGGCCAGTGCTACCATAGGCCAGGGTGTAGGAGCGGGCACACCCTGGCTGGACTTTGTTTTGGGAAAACCCGCAGCTTTTCTGAACAGTTCTGCTTACAACCCGAGTGTGTGGAGACTTACCTTTGCTTAAAGCCACATCCAGACATCAAGAGACATTGGGATACTGGAGTGAGGAACCAGCAGGAGAAGCCCCAGCAGCAGAACTCCACCCAGTGAGTCGTTACAATGGCCAGTGATTTTTTATTTATTTATTTATTTATTTATTTATTTCTTTTATATACCGACGTTCGATCGAGATATCACATCGGTTTCCAGATAACTCAAAGAATAGGGTAGTAACAGCCCTATTTTACATTATAACATTGTAATAAAAATAATAAATTGTAACATTGTAATAAATATAACAAATTATACAAATTATAACAGGAATAACAGGATTACGTTGAACATTTGATGTAGTATATAACATATGTACATAAATGACTTGTTGATGACTTGTTGATGAGGATATATTAAGGTTAGGTTGGCAGGGAGGGTTGAAGGGGGGAATGGGGGGGATAGGAGGGGGGAAGGTGGTGCAAGGGAGGGAAGATGGTGATGCGAGATGCTTGTGTAGGGGGGCGTGGTGTGTTGCAGTTGAATTTGGGTAGGTTACGTGTCAGGTGGGAATGCTTTTAGGAACAGCCATGTTTTGAGGTGTTTTTTGAAGATTTGCAATGAAGGTTCATTTCTGAGACAGGTGGGGAGGGAGTTCCATAAGGAGGGGCCCGCAATTGTTATGGCTCGTTTGCGGGTGACGTTGAGGTGTGCAGATTTGAGATTGGGTACGGCTAGGAGGCCAGTGTTGGTGGATCTGAGAGTTCTTTGAGTAGGGTAAGGTTGTATTCCGTTGTTTAGCCAGTTCATGTTGTTGTTGTTTATTTTTTTGTGCATGAGGGTGAGGGTTTTATACTGGATTCTTTGGGTAATGTGTAGCCAGTGGAGTTCTTTGAGAGTGGGTGTGATGTGTGAGGATTTTTTGTTGTTAGTGATGATTCTGGCGGCAGCGTTCTGTAGCACTTGGAGGGGTTTGATGTGAATTTCTGGTAGGCCAAGGAGGAGGGAGTTGCAGTAATCAAGTTTTGCGAAGATAATTGATTGAAGGACTGTTCGGAAATCGTGCTCTTGGAGAAGGGGTTTGAGTTTTTTTAGTGTCTGGAGTTTGAAGAATCCATCCTTGATTGTATTGGAGATGTGTCGTTTAAAGTTGAGATGGCTGTCGATTGTTACGCCTAGGTTTCTTGTGGACGGCGTGGGTGAGATTTGGGGCACTCCCGGGTTGGTTGAGCTTCCTGGGTGGTCGGAGGGGGTGCACTTGAGTGGAAGAGAGGGTCGGTCATCGTGGATGTGAATGATTTCTGTTTTGGCTTGGTTGAGGCATAGAGATAATTGAGATAGCAAGTGGGATAGATTTGAGCTGAGTTTGTTCCATTTTTCCATGGTTAGTTGGATGGACTTGTTTATGGGGAGTAATATTTGTATGTCGTCTGCATAGATGAAGTAGGTGAGGTTTGCCTCTGAAAGGTATTTGCATAGTGGGATGAGGTAAATGTTAAATAGGGTTGAGGATAGGGAAGAACCTTGAGGGACTCCATGAGTGAGGGGCACTTGAGAGGATTCAGATGAGTTTGTCTTGACGATGTAGGATCTGTTTGAGAGGTAGGAGTTGAACCATTTGATTGTGGTGTCTTGGAGACCAATTTCTTTAAGTCTAGTGAGGAGAGTTCTGTGATTGATGGTGTCAAAGGCGGCGGATATATCAAGAAGTATCAGGATTCACAAAGAGCAGGAAAGCAAGGTTTTTGTTTTAAGAATTTGTTTGTGATAAATCTCACTGAAATGGACTAAAATGATTTTTGAAGTACACAGATGCTTTTCATGTACATTGTCTTTTGTGTTAATGTATTATTAATAATTTTATTTGATTAGCAAGATGGAGCAATGACCATTGCATTATAGTGCCTTTACCAAATGTAGAGCCTGTTATGACTAATGCACATAGTCATGATAGAAACTGGTTCTCTCCTTATCCTTATGTTCTACATATTTTCAATGTGATTTGCTGCAATTTTTTGTAAAGTAAATTTGTGACTATATCACAAATGTAATAGGGGGGAGAGTGTAGAGAGCCTCCCTGAGTCTCTACTCATGGGGTTAACGCATATTTACAAGGAGGAACAGAAGTAGATGTTTGAGTTTTAGCTCCCCCATGTGGAAGGCTGCAATGGTTCAGTACATACAGCACAAAATCTAGTGCTACCATTTTGCAGTGTGAATCTTTACTTAACCCTTACAGGTGGCAGGATGTATCTATTCTTGCTTCTGTTTCTGTTGTATTTACTTTTGGTGAAGGACCCTTGGGCCGCTAGGTAGAAAATCTAGGAAAGGAACAGGAGAATGGGTGCCTTTTACCAAATGTAATTATGCCAAATTTCACTCTTTTTGATTTGGGGTGAAGGACGTTTTAGCCACCCTTCCTCTCTTTTTGGTTGTATTTTCAAGCTAACTTTATTTTTTCCATCTGTCTGAGTGTCCATGGATCCATGACTAAGAAAAGTAATATCATGAAGGAGCTTGGAGTCTCTCACTGAGAAAAGTCCAGTGGACTATTGGAAGTCCTACAGGGAATGAGTTCCCATTTATTCTTGAGAGGAGGAAAATGTGGACTTCAGGGAAGACCAGTGGCACCCAACTGGTGTTAACCACTATGATATCATCCGGATACTGAAAGAAGGAATGAGGAGGTACCCTTCAGGTACCATCAAGGACATTGAAGAGAATGGATAAGATATAAGAAGTAATTTCAGTAAATCAGGATAAAGGTATGAGACTTGGGATTTTAATTTATCACCCCTAAATTGGATTTAAGAATCCTTTCCACCTAATCTTGGGAAGGAGCTTTAAAATTACTTCAACAATTGAAAATGGTAAACCACACAACAAATCATTTGAGTGCACTAAAATCATTTAGTGTGTGCCAAAGCAGGGATGAAATGAAAATAGATCGCATGGGGTAACTTGCAGTACAGTTACTATTTTTAACAAAACGTATGGGGTGTAACCTGCACAGCGTAGCAGTTACTGCCTTTAACAGAATGCATGGGGTAACCTGCACGATGTGGCAATTACCTTAAGTCATTTGCTGGGCAGACTGGATTGACAATTTAATCTTTATCTGCCATCACTGCTATGTTACTATATAAATTAACTTATCAAGTCACAGTTTTATTGGATAAGACCAACAGTATAAATAGACTATTGAATAAGAACTGTAAATGAACACTTTCAGCAATTTCCATTCAAATGTCAGTATAGTTATGATGTGACATTAGTATAGCTAGGTTGGAAAACATAATCAGTGTTAAGGTTTGCTCCCCCAAAGGGGAGGAGTTAGCAATCTGTTATCGATCAGCTCCCCCAGGAGGGGGAGTTAGCAATCTGTTGAGAAGCTGCTCCTCCAGAGGGGAGGAGTTAGCAATCTGTTAGAGATCAGCTCCCTCAAGGAAGGAGGAGTTAGCAATCTGTTATGGATCTTGCTCCTGTGGAAGGAGAAGTTAGCTATCTGATCAATGCTGTTCCCCAAGGGGAGGAGCTGGCAGTAGTAATGCTCCGTAGGCAGAGTTAAGCAAATGTTGCTTACCTGTAACAGGTGTTCTCACAGGACAGCAGGATGTTAGTCCTCACATATGGGTGACATCACAGGATGGAGCCCAATCACGGAAAACTTCTGTCAAAGTTTCCAGAACTTTGACTGGCCCTTACTGGGCATGCCCAGCATGGCACTAACTCTGCAGCCAGCAGGGGTCCCCCTTCAGTCTTATTTGAAAGCTACAGGCAATGCCAAAAATTAAAATAATAAAACGTTACGAACCCAACACCGCGGGGTGGCGGGTGGGTTTCATGAGGATTAACATCCTGCTGTCCTGTGAGAACACCTGTTACAGGTAATCAACATTTGCTTTCTCACAGGACAAGCAGGATGATAGTCCTCACATATGGGTGAGTACCGAGCTGAGGATGTCCGAACATGCACCAAATGTACCCAAAGGCTTGCAACAGGCACAACAACTGGGGTGGAATTTGGGAGAGGGCATCCTGAACCCCACCGAGCAGGCGGAAGGGTGTAGGTACGTCATGTTGTAAATAGGTTACGAAGGACAGACTGGCCGAAGATGGAATCTTGTCTTCCGGCTTTGTCCAAGCAATAGTGGGCTGCAAAGGTGTGGAGAGAACTCCAGGTTGCAGCCCTGCAAATGTCAGGAAGCGGCACCGATCGCAGGTGTGCTACTGAAATCGCCATGGCCCTCACAGAGTGTGCTTTAACACGGTCTTGAAATGGAATGCCCGCTTGCTGATAGCAAAAGGATATGCAGTCCGCCAACTAGGAGGAGAGAGTCTGCTTACCCTCAGGCTTCCCTAACTTGTTAGGGTGGAAAGAGACGAACAATTAGGGTGGAAAGAGACGAACAAGTGTGGGCAGCTGTAAGGTCTAGGTAAAACGCAACAACCCGTTTATAGTCAAGGGTATGCAGAGCCTGTTCTCCTGGGTTGGTATGGGGCCTGGGAAAAAAGGTAGGTAGTATGATGGATTGATTGAGATGAAAATACGAAACTACCTTAGGCAAGAATTTAGGGTGAGTGCGGAGTACCGCCCGGTCCTGTAGAAGTTTAGTGTAAGGCGGATAGGTAACTAGAGCCTGCAATTCACTAACTGTGAGCTGAAGTGATAGCCAAAAGGAAAATAACTTTCCATGTGAGTTATCAAAGGTCACAGGAGTGAAGAGGCTTGAATGGTGGTTTCATGAGCCAACCCAAAACCAGATTAAGGTCCCAAAAAGAGGCCGGAGGATGTAGTGGAGGCTTGATGTGGAGCAAGCCCTTCAAAAAACATGTTACAAGGGGTTGTACTGAAATAGGGACATCCCCGACACCTTTATGGAAGGCGGCTACCGCACTGACATGCATTCTAACGGAAGATGTCTTAAGACCTGACTCTGACAGATGTCAGAGATAGTCCAGAAACTTCGGGATAGGACAGGAAAAGGGGTCAAGGGACTGAGAAGAGCACCATGACGTGAACCTTTTCCATTTGTAAGATTAAGCTTTTCTCATGGAAGGCTTCCGTGAAGCAATCAAGACATGGGAAACTGGTTCAGAAAGGTTAAGTGGCTGAAGGATTAACCTTTCAACATCCATGCCGTCAGGGACAAGGCTTGAAGATTGGGATGGCGTATGCACCTGTCATTTTGAGTGATCAGAAGCGGGTCCTTCCCCAAGGGAATGTGCCTGTGGATGGAGAGATCCTGAAGTATTGGAAACCACACTTGGCGTGGCCAGTGAACTGCTATCAGGATCATGGTTCCCTTGTTCTGACGTAACTTCACGAGAGTCTTCGAGAGAAGAGGAAGTGGAGGGAATGCATAGAGCAGACCAGTTGCCCATGAGAGGGAGAATGCGTCTCTGGGTTGAGAGTGTTTGCTGCGAATGAGAGAGCAGTAGTTCTCCACTTTGCGGTTTGTGGGGACGCAAAGAGGTCTATCCGAGGATATCCCCATTGTTGGAAGATGGAGTTCGCTACCAAGGGGTTGAGAGACCACGCATGCGGTTGAAAGACGCAACTCAGCTTGTCTGCCAGCACATTGTTCACTCCTGGCAAGTAGGTGGCCCTGAGGTACATCGAATGGGAGAGAGCTTCCGCCCAAATCTGCGCAACTTCCTGACACAGAAGGAAGGAGCCTGTGCCTCCCTGTTTGTTGATGTACCACATGGCCACCTGGTTATCCGTCTGAAACAGGATGACTTGATTTGAGAGGCGATCCTGAAAAGCTCTGAGAGCATATCTGATTGCTCGAAGCTCCAGGAAATTTATTTGGTGTTTGGCTTCCTCTGGAGACCAAGAGCCTTGTGTCTGCAGATCGGCTTTGTGGGCTCCCCACCCGAGGTTGGAAGCGTTGGTGGTGATAATGATTTGAGGATTTGGAACCTGGAAGGGCAATCCCTGGAGGAGATTGGTCTGATTTTTCCACCAGGCGAGAGACAGACTGAGTGAGTCGGTGACGTGAACAATGGCCAACAAAGGCTGAATAGCTTTAGTCCATTGAGACTTCAGAGTCCAGTGCATGAGCCTCATGGCCAAGCGGGCCATTGGTGTGACATGGACTGAGGATGCCATGTGTCCCGGGAGGACGAGAAATTGGCGTGCAGTCACAGAGTGCTGAGACTGCCGTTGGTGAACAAGAGACACAAGAGTTAGTGCTCGTTGTTGAGGCAGGAAAGCCTTTGCCTGCAAGGTGTCCAAATCTGCCCCAATGAACGACAAGGTTTGAGATGGGACTAAGTAGGATTTGTCGTAATTGACAAGAAATCCTAACGAAATTAGAGTGTGTAGGGTTAAATTGAGGGACGACAGAACAGCTTGCTGAGTAGGAGCCCTGATTAACCAGTCGTCCAGATAGGGGTAGACATGAACACTTGGGACCTGAGGAATGCTGCGACGACTACGAGGCATTTTGTAAAGACTCGTGGTGCAGACGCTAGGCCGAATGGAAGCACTTGGTACTAATAGTGCTTGGGTCCTACTAGGAACCTCAGGTACTTGCGATGGGCTGGACTTATCGCAATATGGGTGTATGCATCCTGGAGGTCCAGAGAGCAGAGCCAGTCTCCTCTTTGTAGAAGAAGTAGAAGTGATCCCAAGGTGACCATCTTGAGGTTTTCTTGCTGGAGGTACTTGTTGAGGGCCCATAGGTCCAGAATAGGACGAACGCCTCCTGAATTTTTGGGGATTAGAAAATACCGGGAATAGAACCCTAGGTCTTGCTGAGAGTATGGAACGGGTTCTATTGCTCTTGACTGGAGAAGGAGGGAAACCTCTTGATCCAGAAGAATGGAGTGGTCGGAAGTTCTCCACGTCTGTAGAGGTGGGGAGTCTGGTGGCAGGGCGAGAAAGTTCAGATGGTAACCCTGAACAATGATTGCCAATACCCATTGGTCAGATGTGATTGAGTGCCACATGTTGTGGAAGTGGCACAATCGACCTCCCACTGGTATGTGCGACAGAGGAATTTGGCTGCTGCTTTTTAAGTGGAAGCCAAAAACCTGAAGCAGGTCCTGGTTGAGGAGCTGCTTGTGGTTTTTGTTTACGGGCTTGACGAGACTGCAGTTTTTGATAAGGTCTTGTGGCACGGGATCTGGTTGGTGGCGGGTAAGACTTCTTCGGGTGGAAGAATGACTTCTTAGAGTCCTTTCTGAAGGGCTGTTTTGAGGAGAAGTCGGAAGGCATCAAAGAGAGCTGTCCTAGGGTCTCATGATGGTCCTTTAATTCTGCCACCGTCCGTTGAATCTGTTCGCCAAACAGATTATCTCCAATACAAGGCAGGTCTTGTACTTCTGGGAGAAGGTCAGAAGACTTGAGCCCGGCCCACCGTCTCGCCGAAATAGCAGCTGCAGACACTCTGGTAGACTTGTCAAATATGTCATAAGAAGTTCTAATCTCATGCTTTCCTGCCTCAAAACCCTTGTTTACTAGGGTTTGTAATTGTTCTTGAAATTGCCGAGGCAGGGAGTCTGAGAAGTCCTGTATCTCCTTAAAAATGACCCTGTTATATTGGGTCATATAAAGCTGATAGGCAGCAATCTGGGAGATGAGCATGGCCCCTTGGAATACTCGGCGATCAATGTTATCTAGGAACTTCTGTTCCTTTCCAGGAGGAACAGACGAGTGAGGCTTTGACCTCTTTGCCCTCTTTTGTGCAGACTCTACCACGATTAAGTGGTGATCAAGTTGTGATTTTTGAAAACCTGGGACTGACTGCACTAAATAGGTAGTGTCAGCTTTCCTGTGCACTGGAGCAATTGATCTAGGATGTTCCCAGTTCTTCTTGAGGAGATTGAGAAGGACCTGATGGATGGGAATCGAGGTGATAACCTTAGGAGCATCCAGGAATTGGAGCAACTCCATCATCTGGTGCCTATCATCCTGTTCCATCTGTAATTGAAAGGGAACCAATTCAGACATTTCCTTCACAAAGTTTATAAAGGAGAGGTCCTCTCGAGGAGAACGCTTCCTACTCTCAGTGGGTGAAAGTGGTGAAGGTAAATCATCGGTGTCTGTTGAGGTATCATCACTCCAGTTATCATAAGGATCAGCACTCGTTCCTCTAGGAAGTAGAGGGGAACAGGGTGGTTGGATACCTGAAGGTCCCGGTCTAGGCTCAGAAGGAATTGGAGGAATTATCGGAGGCACCGATGATGGCATCGAAGGCATCGATGGATGACTTGGTGGTGCCGACGGACGTATCGGCACCGATGGATGGGTCAGTGGCGAGGGACGTAATGGTATCAATGGCTGAGGCAGAATTCCCGATGGAGGGATGTGAAACGATGTTTCTCCTCCCGATGATGCTGTCAGTGGGGAGGGCATCGGAGCAATCGGAGACCCGGGATCCATCGGTAGAAAAGCGGCCATAAGCGCTTCCATCCTGGATAGCAGCTGTGTCTGGATAGCAGCTGTGCCAGTGCTGCTGGAATCGGTTCGGTGCTCGGTTCCAAGGCTCTCGTGCTAAACTTTCAAAAGGGAAACTTTGATAAAATGAGAAAAATTGTTAGAAAAAACCTGAAAGGAGCAGCTACAAAAGTAAAAAATGTCCAAGAGGCATGGTCATTGTTAAAAAATTCCATTCTAGAAGCACAGTCCAGATGTATTCCACACATTAAGAAAGGTGGAAAGAAGGCAAAACGATTACTGGCATGGTTAAAAGGGGAGGTGAAAGAAGCTATTTTAGCCAAAAGATCTTCATTCAAAAATTGGAAGAAGGATCCAACAGAAGAAAATAGGATAAAGCATAAACGTTGGCAAGTTAAATGTAAGACATTGATAAAACAGGCTAAGAGAGAATTTGAAAAGAAGTTGGCTGTAGAGGCAAAAACTCACAGTAAAAACTTTTAAAAATATATCCGAAGCAGAAAGACTGTGAGGGAGTCATTTGGACCATTAGATGATCAAGGGGTTAAAGGGGCACTTAGAGAAGAACATAAGAAAATGCCATACTGGGTCAGACCAAGGGTCCATCAAGCCCAGCATCCTGTTTCCAACAGTGGCCAATCCAGGCCATAAGAACCTGGCAAGTAACCAAAAACTAAGTCTATAAGAAGAGAAGGCCATCGCGGAAAGATTAAATGATTTCTTTGCTTCGGTGTTTACTGAAGAGGATGTTGGGGAGGTACCCGTAATGGCGAAGGTTTTCATGGGTAATGATTCAGATGGACTGAATCAAATCACGGTGAACCTAGAACCTAGATGTGGTAGGCCTGATTGACAAACTGAAGAGTAGTAAATCACCTGGACCGAATGGTATACACCCCAGAGTTCTGAAGGAACTAAAAAATGAAATTTCAGACCTATTAGTAAAAATTTGTAACCTATCATTAAAATCATCCATTGTACCTGAAGACTGGAGGATAGCAAATGTAACCCCAATATTTAAAAAGGGCTCCAGGGGCGATTCGGGAAACTACAGACCGGTTAGCCTGACTTCAGTGCCCGGAACAATAGTGGAAAGTGTTCTAAACATCAAAATCACAGAACATATAGAAAGACATGGTTTAATGGAACAAAGTCAGCATGGCTTTACCCAAGGCAAGTCTTGCCTCACAAATCTGCTTCACTTTTTTGAAGGAGTTAATAAACATGTGGATAAAGGTGAACTGGTAGATATAGTATACTTGGATTTTCAGAAGGCGTTTGACAAAGTTCTTCATGAGAGGCTTCTAGGAAAAGTAAAAAGTCATGGGATAGGTGGCGATGTCCTTTCGTGGATTGCAAACTGGCTAAAAAACAGGAAACAGAGAGTAGGATTAAATGGACAATTTTCTCAGTGGAAGGGAGTGGACAGTGGAGTGCCTCAGGGATCTGTATTGGGACCCTTACTTTTCAATATATTTATAAATGATCTGGAAAGAAATACGACAAGTGAGATAATCAAATTTGCAGATGACACAAAATTGTTCAGAGTAGTTAAATCACAAGCAGATTGTGATAAATTGCAGGAAGACCTTGTGAGACTGGAAAATTGGGCATCCAAATGGCAGATGAAATTTAATGTGGATAAGTGCAAGGTGATGCATATAGGGAAAAATAACCCATGCTATAATTACACAATGTTGGGTTCCATATTAGGTGCTACAACCCAAGAAAGAGATCTAGGTGTCATAGTGGATAACACATTGAAATCGTCGGTTCAGTGTGCTGCGGCAGTCAAAAAAGCAAACAGAATGTTGGGAATTATTAGAAAGGGAATGGTGAATAAAACGGAAAATGTCATAATGCCTCTGTATTGCTCCATGGTGAGACTGCACCTTGAATACTGTGTACAATTCTGGTCGCCGCATCTCAAAAAAGATATAATTGCGATGGAGAAGGTACAGAGAAGGGCTACCAAAATGATAAGGGGAATGGAACAGCTCCCCTATGAGGAAAGACTAAAGAGGTTAGGACTTTTCAGCTTGGAGAAGAGACGACTGAGGGGGATATGATAGAGATGTTTAAAATCATGAGAGGTCTAGAACGGGTAGATGTGAATCGGTTATTTACTCTTTCGGATGGTAGAAAGACTAGGGGGCACTCCATGAAGTTAGCATGGGGCACATTTAAAACTAATCGGAGAAAGTTCTTTTTTACTCAGCACACAATTAAACTCTGGAATTTGTTGCCAGAGGATGTGGTTAGTACAGTTAGTATAACTGTGTTTAAAAAAGGATTGGATAAGTTCTTGGAGGAGAAGTCCATTACCTGCTATTAAGTTCACTTAGAGAATAGCCACTGCCATTAACAATGGTAACATGGAATAGACAGTTTTTGGGTACTTGCCAGGTTCTTATGGCCTGGATTGGCCACTGTTGGAAACAGGATGCAGGGCTTGATGGACCCTTGGTCTGACCCAGTATGGCATTTTATGTTCTTACCTTTGTCGGTGCCGGAGGAACCTGGAGTCGTTGCATCACCTTGTTGATGGCCTCCTGAACCATCCAGTCCAGTTCTTCTCGGAGACTTGGAGCAAGCAGCCCCGGCTCCGAAACAGAAGAAGGAGGCAGAGGCATAGCCAGAGGGACCACCGTTAAAGGCGGAGTCACGGATCCCAATCCCCAATTGGGTGAGGGTTGCCTCTGTGACCCGGTCGCAGGAATGGTCGGTGCCTTTCCTGGACGGGGTTTCTTCGACAGCAGCTCGGATGATGGCGAGGTCGATGATTTCGCTCCCTCGATGGTCCGAGTCTTATGGTGTCGATGGCGATGTTTCTCCCTGCGATCCCCTCGATCCTGAGGGGATCGCAGGGGATCGCAGGGAGGGTGTCGATGGCCGAGAAGTCATCGAAGCCGGTTGGTCACTGGTCGGTGGTCGATGCTGGCGCGAAGTTGACGGTGCCGGTTCTGATGACGTCAATGCAATGGATGGAGTCGGGGTTTGAGCACGGAAGAGAAGTTCCATCTTCTCCATTCTGGCCTTGCGACTCTTAGGTGTCATTAGGGCACATTTGGTGCAGGTCAAGACATCGTGCTCGTGTCCTAGACACATTACACAGACTTTATGGGGTTTCTGTGATAGACATGGTGTGGGTACAGTCCAGGCACCGATGAAACCCTGACGCCATGGCAAAAATCGAGCTGCGGTACGGTCGACGGCCAGTAGGCCGCTAAGGCAAACTAGACGGTAATCGACGGGAAACGGGTAAAATCTTACCGGACTACTGCGGACTGAAAAAAGTTAGAGGAGGGACCCCTGTGGGGCAATTTAACTTTAAGTAATTCCGTGAGGAAAATTCCTGTCAGGAATCTCTGTAGAGCAAAATTGCTTACCTTGTAATAGGTGTTATCCCAGGACAGCAGGATGTAGTCCTCACATATGGGTGACGTCAATCACGGAGCCCTTAAGCGGGAAAAACTTCTGGCAAGTTTCTAGAAGCTTTTAACTGGCTGCCTGAGGCTACTGAGCATGCCCGGCATGCCATGATATTCCCTGCCACAGGGGTCTCACTCCAGTCTTGTATGTAGCAATAAGCGTTAGCAAAAATAAAATAATAAAGTCTGAGGCCCAACTCCGCGGGGTGGCGGGTGGGTTCTGTGAGGACTACATCCTGCTGTCCTGGGATAACACCTATTACAAGGTAAGCAATTTTGCTTTATCCCAGGACAAGCAGGATGCTAGTCCTCACATATGGGTGATTAGCAAGCTAGAGGCTGAGTCATTGTCCATGCAGGTAACCGGAATGCCTTGTTGAAGAAATAAGTCAGCCGAAGATCACAGCAGAGTGGATGTAGAAGGAGTTGGGATTAAACTGGAAACAAGTTCTTTAAGACAGAATGTCCATAGGCTGAATCCTGTCGTCCTTCCTTGTCCAAACAGTAATGAGCTGCAAAGGTGTGAAGAGAAGTCCATGTTGCTGCTTTACAAATGTCAATGATTGGCACTGAACGAAAATGTGCTACTGAGGTTGACATTGCTCGTACTGAATGTGCCTTTACTCGCCCTTGGAGAGGAAGGCCTGCTTTTCCATAGCAAAATTGTATGCAATCTGCTAACCAATTGGATAGAGTATGCTTTCCCACTGCTTTACCTGGCTTATTTGGGTCAAAAGAGACAAAAAGCTGATTAGATTTCCTGAGGGACGTAGTGCGATGTAAATAAAAAGACAATGCACGTTTACAGTCCAAAGTGTGTAGAGCTCTTTCGCCTTGGTGAGTGTTATGGCCGCCGGCCGCGGCAGCCCGCAACCGGGGCCAACTGTCATGGCGGCCGGTTGCGGCGGTCCGCGGCCGGGACCCGGCACTCACCCGCGGCGTCGGACCTCCACGGAGGCTCCTGCGGTTGCAGGGAGCCTCAGAAGATGTTCTCCACGCGGCCTGGACCGACATGCGGCCGGCCGCAGGCTCCTGACTCCCGCCGTGGCTCCGCCCCCTTCCCGGACTGCCTAGTGCCGCGCGCGCGGCTGAAGACTACTCTTAAAGGGGCCACGACAGGAAGTGTCATGGCTCCCTTTTGCAGCACTTCCTCTGGATCCTGTATTTAAAGGCAAGGTCTGTCCCTCAGACCTTGCCTTAGTATTGAGGTTAGTTTGGTTATGCGCTTTTGGTTCCTGGTTCTTCGTCCCGCTCCTGCTTTGCCTTCCCTGCTGCTTGATTCTTCTGGTTTGGACTTCGGATTGGATTTGGACCCCTCTTGGACTCTGACTTCGGATTTGGACTTGGATCTCGCTTTGGACTCTGATTCGGACTGGCGTTGGACCTCGCACTGGACTATCGACCCTTGGACCGGCTTTGGACCCCGATCTGGCTTTCGACCTCTGGACTGGCTGCGGACTATGTTTGATTACTGACTCTGGGACCAGCTTGTTGGATTTCCTCTACTCCCCACAGAGATCTTCTCACGACCTGCTGGAGGCGCCAGCCGTCTGGAAAACACGACCTGCAGGAGGCGCCTGCATCCAGACCATCTTCTGTCTTCGGGGAGTCGTCTAAGTCCCAGCGGCCGTGGTCCTACGGGCTCCTCCTGGGGGTTCACGTGCTTCCAGGGCGAAGTTCGATCCAAGTCGTCCACAGGCCTCGCCATCTGACGGGAGTAGTCATCAAGGAGCTTCATCCTTAATCTACCGCAGAAAGAAAGGTCCACGAACCAGCTCATAACAGTGAGAGTGAGGCCTTGGAAAGAATGTGGGTAGAACTATTGTTTGATTTGTGGAATTCCGTAACTACCTTAGGAAGGAATTTTGGATGTGTTCGGAGAACCACTCTGTCATGGAGAAACTTTGTATAAGGTTCATATGTGACCAGTGCTTGTAACTCACTAACCCTTCTAGCTGATGTGATGGCTATGAGGAAAATAGTTTTCCATGTGAGAAATTTAAGTTCACAGGAATCTATGGGTTCGAAAGGAGAATGCATTAATCCTGTTAAAACCAGATTCAGGTCCCATTGTGTAGCTGGAGGCCTAATTGGTGGTTTAAGGTGAGTTAGACCTCTCATGAATCTACTGACGAGAGGTTGTATGGATATAGGTGCATCTCCTATCTTGTTATGATAAGTGGAGATTGCACTCAAATGCACTCTGATTGATGATGTCTGAAGACCAGAGTTCGAAAGATGGTACAAATAATCTAGAAGAGTGGATGTGGGGCAAGTGAAAGGATCAATATTGTTTTGCTTGCACCAGAAAGTAAACCGTTTCCATTTGAAAGAATAATTCTTTCTTGTGGAAGGTTTACGTGAAGCTATAAGCACTTGAGAAACATTAGCTGAGAGATTAAGTGATTGTAGGATTAAGCTTTCAACATCCATGCAGTCAGGGATAGGGATTGAAGGTTGGGATGGCGCAACTGACCCTGATCCTGAGTGATGAGATTGGGAGCTACTCCCAGGCGTATTGGTTCCTGGACTGAGAGGTCTAGCAGTGTGGGAAACCATACTTGTCGAGGCCAATATGGGGCTATGAGTATCATTGTCCCCTTGTCCTGTTGCAGCTTCACCAGTGTCTTGGTGATGAGCGGTATTGGAGGATATGCATATAGTAGGCCTGAGTTCCAAGGGCGAGCAAAAGCGTCCTTGGCTGGTTGGTTCCTCTGTGTGTGCAGAGAACAGAAGTTGTCCACCTTGTGGTTCAGATGCGACGCAAAGAGGTCTGTTGTTGGTTGTCCCCAACGTTGGAATATTTTGGTCGCAATGGAGGGATTCAGAGACCATTCGTGTGGTTGGAACTGGCGACTGAGTCGGTCTGCTAGTACATTTTGAATCCCTGCTAGATAAGTGGCCTGTAGGAACATGGAGTGGTTCAAGGCCCAGTCCCAAATTTGTGCAGCTTCCTGACAGAGGAGATACGAGCCCGTACCTCCCTGTTTGTTGATGTACCACATGGCTACAGTATTGTCCGTCTGGATTAGCACAGTCTTGTGCGAAAGGCAGTCTTTGAACGCATGCAGCGCATAACGTATAGCTCGACGTTCCAGAAAATTGATTTGATATGTGGCTTCGAGTTTTGTCCAAGTTCCCTGAGTTTGAAGAGAGTTTACATGAGCTCCCCATCCCAAGGTGGACGCATCTGTAGTTAATGTTATCTGAGGGATCGGTTTTTGGAAGGGCAGGCCCTTGCGTAAATTGTCCTTGATTGTCCACCATTGTAGCGATGAGCGTAACTGGTGGGTTACTTGGATTTGATAATGTAGAGATTGAATGGCTTGGATCCATTGTGATCGAAGAGTCCATTGGGTTAGTCGCATGGCAAGTCTTGCCATAGGGGTGACATGAACCGTTGAAGCCATGTGGCCTAGTAAGATTAGAAACTGATGAGCTGTCGCTTGTGGTTGTATGGACATGGAGTACGCCAACTGGGACAGTGTTTGTGCACGGTCTTCTGGAAGAAAAGCTTGTGCAAGGTTTGTGTTTAATTCTGCTCCTATGTATTGGAGTAGATGAGACGGGCGGAGGTGGGATTTTTGATAATTGATGAGAAATCCCAGTTTGTGAAGTAACTGTATTGAGTAACGTAGAGAAGTTAGTGCTCCTTGTTGTGACTGACTTTTTATTAGCCAATCGTCGAGATAAGGAAACACATGAACACCTTGTTTGTGTAAATGTCCTGCTATTACTGCTAGGCATTTGGTGAATACTCTGGGAGCTGAGGCTAGGCCGAATGGTAAGACTCTGTATTGGAAATGCTGGTGTCCCACCTTGAATCTGAGGTACTTGCGATGAGGTGGGAATATAGGTATGTGAGTATATGCATCTTGGAGATCCAGAGAACAAAGCCAATCCCCTCTTTGTATGAGTGGAAGCATGGTGCCTAAGGACACCATTCTGAATTTTTCTTTCCTTAGAAATTTGTTGAGATTTCTGAGATCGAGAATGGGACGAAGGCCTCCGGTTTTCTTTGGAATGAGGAAATACCGGGAATAGAATCCTCTTCCCTTCTGAGTGTGTGGTACGTGTTCCACAGCTTTTGCTTTCAGAAGAGCAGATAATTCTGTTTGTAATTGAGGAATGTGCTCGAGATAGGAGTTTTGTGGTGGAAACTCCTGAGGGAGAGATGTGAAGTCTAGGCGGTAACCTTGGTGAACTATGGATAAGACCCACTGATCTGTTGTAATGCTTCCCCATTCTGTGTAAAATTTGGAAATTCTCCCCCCAACTGGTAATTCTGGATAAGGGTTGGGTGGTTGGCTCTGTCCTCTGGGATGGCTTTCAAAAACCAGAGGTGGAAGCTGTTTGAGGTGGAGGCTGTGGCCTTGCAGCTCGTTGCTGTCGTTGCTGAGGACGTTGTTGAGTCCTTGTAGGCCGTGATCTAGAGGCTTGAGGATAATATCTTCTGGGCCTGTAGAAAGGACGCTTTGTGTCCCTACGTGGCGGCCTGCGGGTTGGATGAGAAGCAGTGTCATGTGACAAAGTGGAGAGCTGCTTTAAGGTTTCAGAGTGTTCACGAAGTTGTGCCACAGCGTCTTGCACTTTTGTGCCGAACAAATTATCACCTTGGCACGGCAAGTCCACTAACTTGTCCTGTACTTCAGGACGTAAATCCGAAGCCTTCAGCCAGGCCCATCTTCATGCACTGATGCCAGATGCCGCAGTTCTGGAAGAGGTTTCAAAGGCATCATATGCTGCTCGTACCTCGTGCTTCCCAGCATCTAGACCTTTTTGAACAATTTGTTGTGCCGCCTCTTGCTGTTGTTGAGGCAGGGATGGGAGAAATTCTTCTATCTGTTTCCAGAGATTTCTCTGGTGCTGCGTCATATACAGCTGGTATGCAGCAATCTTTGAATTCAGCATAGCTCCCTGATAAATCTTTCTTCCCATAAGGTCTAGGAATCTGTTATCCTTCCCAGGAGGGATAGAGGCATGCGTTCTGGATCTGCGTGATTTCTTTTGAGCAGATTCTACTACTAATGAGTTGTGCGGAAGTTGAGGTTTTTCAAAACCGGGGGCTGCTTGCACTAAATACGTGGAGTCCACTCTCCTGTTTACTCCAGGGGTTGTACAAGGGTGCTCCCAAATTCTTTGTTGAAGTTGCAACAGCACCTCATGCACTGGGATCGCCAAATTATGTTTTGGGGGATCTACAAATTGTAGTATCTCCAGTGTCTGTTGTCGTTCATCTTTTTCAGCTTGGAGTTGAAATGGGATGGATTCTGACATCTCCTGGATGAAAGAGGAAAACGATAAGTCCTCTGGAGGGGACTGTTTCTTAGCCTGAGGCGGAGTATTTTCAGATAAAAAATCTTCTGAAAAATGCTCAGACTGCGTATCCGACCATGTGTCTGATGTGAGCTGGCATTGATGAGTTTCTAGCCCTCTAGATGGTGACACTCCAGATGGGCCTTGTAAAGGATCTTGATTGTCAGGTGAACCATCACTGAGTTCACCTTCCCTTTCTTCTTCAGGCTGTGTAGGTAAGGATGCTAAAAGGTCATGATACCTTTTGTTACGCTAGGGCTCCGGACAGGAGTCGTGCACACCACCCAGCAGGGTGGCTCCAGGTGGAGAGAGACAGGAAGCTCGAAACAAAGTCAGGAACCAGGCTGGGTCAGGGCAGGCAGCAATAATCAGAGACTGGGTTCCGGCTGGGTCAGGGCAGGCAGCAATAATCAGAGTCTGGGTTCAGGCTGGGTCAGGGCAGGCGGCAAGTGGCAGTGTCTAGTACAGGCTGGGTCAGGGCAGGCGGCAAGTGGCAGTGTCAAGTACAGGCTGGGTCAGGGCACAGTAAGCAGGATAAGGCAGGTCAGAAGGCCCGTAGGCCACACACACATACACGGAAGGCCCGTAGGCCACACACCAATAGCGGGGCAAGGCAAGTCAGAAGGCCCGTAGGCCACACACACACACATGGAAGGCCCGTAGGCCACACACCATAGACGGGGCAAGGCAGGTCAGAAGGCCCGTAGGCCACACACACACACACGGAAGGCCCGTAGGCCACACACCATAGACGGGGCAAGGCAGGTCAGAAGGCCCGTAGGCCACACACACATACACGGAAGGCCCGTAGGCCACACACCAATAGCGGGGCAAGGCAGGTCAGAAGGCCCGTAGGCCACACACACACACACTGAAGGCCAGTAGGCCACACAAGGCAAGGCAAGGATAGGATAGGCCCGAAGGCCGCGCAAGGCAAGGCAAGGCAAGGATAGGCCCGAAGGCCAGGCAAGGCAAGGATAGGCCCGAAGGCCACGCAAGGCAAGGCAAGGCAAGGATAGGCCCGAAGGCCACGCAAGGCAAGGCAAGGCAAGGATAGGCCCGAAGGCCACGCAAGGCAAGGCAAGGCAAGGATAGGCCCGAAGGCCGCGCAAGGCAGGCTAGAGCAGGGAGCCCAGGTGAGCTCGATGCCGAAGCACCGAGGCAACTGTCAGGCAGGGTTAAGAGGGCACACCCAGAGCATAGAGTGGACATAGGAGATGGACTGGGCCTGTCAGGAAAGCCAGCCCTAGAGGGACCCCTGGTGGTGAGGCGGTAGCACAGCAGCCACCGCCGTAACAGTACCCCCCCCCTCAAGGCCTCCCCCTCCTCCTGGATCCCATCTGTGCAGGAGGTAATCAAGAATACCGGGAGACCACTCCGGGGGTGATGCGGCAGGGTCAACTCCTTCCCGAGGAAATAAGGCAGTCCATAACCCCACCTGGGGTGATAAGGCAGACACAACCCCAACCTGGGGCAGAAAAATAGTCCATAACCCCTCCTGGGACAAGGCGGCAGGGCTAGACCCCTCCTGGGGTAGCAGAGGCGGTGCAGATTTCCATAACCCCTCCTGGGGTGACAAGGGGAACACAAACCCCACCTGGGGCAGAGAAATAGTCCGTAACCCTTCTTGAGGCGATAGTAGGTCCGGTCCGGACCCTTCCAAGGTCGGCATTAAGACCGGTACAGGCCCCTCCAGGGGCGGCAGCTGGGCCAGTACAGCAGGCTCGGATCCTACTCGGGCAATTGTAGCAGGCTCGGACCCCTCTCGGGGCGTTGTAGCAGGCTCGGACCCCTCTCGGGGCGATGAATCAGGCTCGGACCCCTCTCGGGGCATTGCAGCAGGCTCGGACCCCTCTCGGGGCGTTGTAGCAGGCTCGGACCCCTCTCGGGGCGATGAAGCAGGCTCGAACCCCTCTCGGGGCGATGAAGCAGGCTCGGACCCCTCTCGGGGCATTGTAGCAGGCTCGGACCCCTCTCGGGGCGTTGTAGCAGGCTCGGACCCCTCTCGGGGCGTTGTAGCAGGCTCGGACCCCTCTCGGGGCGATGAAGCAGGCTCGGACCCCTCTCGGGGCATTGTAGCAGGCTCGGACCCCTCTCGGAGCGATGAAGCAGGCTCGAACCCCTCTCGGGGCGTTGTAGCAGGCTCGGACCCCTCTCGGGGCGATGAAGCAGGCTCGGACCCCTCTCGGGGCGATGAAGCAGGCTCGGACCCCTCTCGGGGCATTGTAGCAGGCTCGGACCCCTCTCGGGGCATTGTAGCAGGCTCGGACCCCTCTCGGGGCGATGAAGCAGGCTCGGACCCCTCTCGGGGCGTCAGCCGGACCGGTATGGACCCCTCCAGGGGTGGCAGCAGGACCGGTATGGACCCCTCCCGGGGTGGCAGCAGGACCAGTTCAGCAGACTCCGATGGCTGACTCAGGAAGTCTGTCAGTAGGACTGGTTCGGACCCCTCCGAAGACGGCAGCAGGGCCGGTTCGGCAGGCTCAGACGGCAGAGTTAGAAAGTCTGTCAGCAGGGCTGGTGCGGACCCCTCCGAGGACGGCAGCAGGGCCGGTTCAGCAGACTCAGGCTCTTCTCGGGGTAGTGCAGCAGGTTCAGATGGCAGAGTAGCATGGTTAAAGGTAGTGTGCATGGAAGACACAGATTGTACTGCCGTGGGCTTGATACCTCGAGCCAAAGTCTGATGCTCCTGATTTTGTTTCTGGAGGAGCAGTTTAGAGAAGGCACAGGCAGTTCTAGGACGTCTAGGGAAGGTGCTCGTTAGTGTCCACTTGGCAGCTGTGGGAAGCTGAGCCCTGCTAGAGCTAATCAGCTCTCTCCGTTGTAGAGAAACCTGTTCCCGAGGCTCTAGCACTGGTCTCACAGAAGCCTTCTTGGCCAGGTAAGTCCTGGGTTTTTCTACCCTCAAACTGCCAGCAAAAATGTCTGTTTTAGTTGAGCCAGAAACAGAATACTGGTTAGGAGAGCTGATAGCCTTTTCTAATTGCACAGCTGGTCCTAGAGCAGAACAACAGGGGCAGGGTTTGCCTGGAGGTAACAAACACGGGAGACAGGAGCATTTCCACCACCCTGGTTTAGGAGCCAGACAGTTCAAACACTCCTGATAGACAGAGACATTTTTCTTGTTGCAGTTATTGCATGACCAGTGTTCCTGATCAACCAGTTCACAGGCTAGACAGTTCTGATAGCTAGGATAGTTCAAAGTTTGACAGGAATTGCAGGTATAAAACTTTAAAGAAGGAGGCATCTTGAATTAGTGAAAAGTTGACTCACCGGCAGGACACAGACCTATCTCTTCCCCTGGAAAATGTGATGGCTTCGGCATACTGTTACGCTAGGGCTCCGGACAGGAGTCGTGCACACCACCCAGCAGGGTGGCTCCAGGTGGAGAGAGACAGGAAGCTCGAAACAAAGTCAGGAACCAGGCTGGGTCAGGGCAGGCAGCAATAATCAGAGACTGGGTTCCGGCTGGGTCAGGGCAGGCAGCAATAATCAGAGTCTGGGTTCAGGCTGGGTCAGGGCAGGCGGCAAGTGGCAGTGTCTAGTACAGGCTGGGTCAGGGCAGGCGGCAAGTGGCAGTGTCAAGTACAGGCTGGGTCAGGGCACAGTAAGCAGGATAAGGCAGGTCAGAAGGCCCGTAGGCCACACACACATACACGGAAGGCCCGTAGGCCACACACCAATAGCGGGGCAAGGCAAGTCAGAAGGCCCGTAGGCCACACACACACACATGGAAGGCCCGTAGGCCACACACCATAGACGGGGCAAGGCAGGTCAGAAGGCCCGTAGGCCACACACACACACACGGAAGGCCCGTAGGCCACACAAGGCAAGGCAAGGATAGGATAGGCCCGAAGGCCGCGCAAGGCAAGGCAAGGCAAGGATAGGCCCGAAGGCCAGGCAAGGCAAGGATAGGCCCGAAGGCCACGCAAGGCAAGGCAAGGCAAGGATAGGCCCGAAGGCCACGCAAGGCAAGGCAAGGCAAGGATAGGCCCGAAGGCCACGCAAGGCAAGGCAAGGCAAGGATAGGCCCGAAGGCCGCGCAAGGCAGGCTAGAGCAGGGAGCCCAGGTGAGCTCGATGCCGAAGCACCGAGGCAACTGTCAGGCAGGGTTAAGAGGGCACACCCAGAGCATAGAGTGGACATAGGAGATGGACTGGGCCTGTCAGGAAAGCCAGCCCTAGAGGGACCCCTGGTGGTGAGGCGGTAGCACAGCAGCCACCGCCGTAACACCTTTTTGTAAGTATGGCATGCAATCTTCTTTCAGAAGAAACTTCTTGAGCATGCATGGAAGTGTGCTTAGATTTTCCTGATGCCTTCTTTGATGATGAAATTTTCTCTTGTACAGGAGCTCTAGATGGAGCTAGGGTGTAATGAGGTGTTAACTGTGAAGTAGTTGGCATTGATGAAGTCAGGAATGAAAACATTGAAATGGGAATCATTGAGGAGATGGGCTTGGAAGCCATTGTGGATATCGAGGTTTGTGAAATAATCGATTCCATCGATGGCTCTGGCATTTGGATCGACGATGAGGCTGCTGATATCGGTTGAGTAGCCGACATCGTTGAAGAACAGCTCGGCAAATCTACCGGCATAGACAGGGTTGTTAATGCAGATGCTGTAGTCGGCATCGGCATCGAGATCGATGGTGGCATCGGCATCGACTCGATAGTCGGCATCGATTGGCCCATCAGCATCGGCCCGGTGGCTGGCATCGACTGAGAAGTCGGCATCGACCCTAGGGTCGGCATCGGCGATGACGCCGGTATCTTCTCCTTCAGGGCATCAGTGACTATTTGCTTAATCAAAGCGGTTAAGTCTGTCACAGAAGTCGATGGCATCGATTCCCCTGCGGATGTTACGGAGGTCGATGATAGCTTCCGTTGTTTAGGTACCGGTTCCTCCGGCGGTGGTAATGGAGGAATTGAATGGTGCTTTCGGTGTTTATGTTTTGGGCGAACATCAGATACTGATTTTGACGATGCCGCGGATGGTGTTGGCGAAGAGGCATCCCCCAAACCCTCCGGGATCCTTTTCTTTATCAATATCTTTTTTGTTACGCCCACTGGTGAGGATTTAGTGGAAGTTGTCGGCGATGGCGACGCTTGAATTTGAAAAATCTGAGCCATCTTTTCATGGCGAAGTTTCCTACCTTTCACCGTCATTCTTGGCATTGGGCACAAGATGCGATGTCATGGTCTCCACCAAGACAGCGAACGCACTCGACGTGCGGGTCCGTAATCGACATAGTCCGGTTGCAGGCCGGACATTTTTTGAATCCCGAAGTTTTCTCAGTCGACATCCGTCGATGAATTCGGACTTTCTTTAGCGAAAAAATGTATGTGTTTGTCACCAGCCGGTGACAAACCGAGTGAGACCCGTAACGGGCAAAAAAGCGATATATAAACTTTATCGTTGTGAGGTAACTCACGGGGCTCCTATGAACCGCGATGCAGCTAGCAGCGCGGAAAAAAGAAGACTGGAGTGAGACCCCTGTGGCAGGGAATATCATGGCATGCCGGGCATGCTCAGTAGCCTCAGGCAGCCAGTTAAAAGCTTCTAGAAACTTGCCAGAAGTTTTTCCCGCTTAAGGGCTCCGTGATTGACGTCACCCATATGTGAGGACTAGCATCCTGCTTGTCCTGGGATAAAGCTCCTTTACCATGAGGCTACTGCTGCGCGGAAAAAAGAAGACTGAAGGGGGACCCCTGCTAGCTGCAGGGTTAGTGCCATGCTGGGCATGCCCAGTAGGGGCCAGTCAAAGTTCTGGAAACTTTGACAGAAGTTTTCCGTGATTGGGCTCCATCCTGTGATGTCACCCATATGTGAGGACTACCATCCTGCTTGTCCTGTGAGAAATGATCTGTTGTGGTTTGGCTCCCACAGAGTGGCAGTCTGTATGATACCGCTCTAGTAGTGTAAGGAATAAACACTTAATGGAAATTGGTGAATCCTTGGGCCAATGGCACATGACAGCGCCCCCAGGAGGATATCCTGAGAGGGACCACCGTCTAGGCTGGAGTATGGAGACAAACACAGATAGTTCTTTATTAGACAGGCAGTAGAACCACCAGAGGTGGCAGTAGTGAGCTGATGTGCATGGCAGGGCTGAAGTCCCTCAGATACTGGAATTGTGATCTCTGGGTTGCTGAGCTGTAAGAGAGAGACTATAGGTAGTGAGTAGACAGGGTATGCTGGATACATAACCAGTGGTAAATGATACACTCACAATTGTAGATATCTGTAATGGCTTCTATGCAACAGAGAGTCTTCAGTATATTCAGGAACAGGAGCCGTAGGCGAGTACTGGTTCCTATATGCAGTCTGGAATAAGAACTCACAATATCTGTGTATGAGATGGCTTCTGGAATAGAAGAGAGTCTTTGGAGGGTTTTAGGAACATAGGCCCTCGTGGAGCGAGTACCGGTTCCAATTTGCTATCTGTAATAGTAATTCACAAGATATAGGTCTGTGATAGCTTCTGAGATAGAAGAGAGTCGGGGAAGGTTTTTAGGAACATGGACCCTCATGGAGCGAGTACCGGTTCCTATCTGCAATATGAAATACTAATGCACCAGATATAGGTATGCGATAGCTTCTGAGATAGAAGAGAGTTTTGAAGGGTTTTAGGAACATGAGCCCTTGTGGAGCAAGTACCGGTTCCTATCTGCAATCTGCAATAATAACTCACGATCTCCGTACCTGCGATAACGTCTTAGGCAGAAGAGAGTCTTCAGAGATTAGGAACATAGGCCCTCATGGAGCGAGTACCAGTTCCTATCTGTAATAGAATTCACAGTGTTCACGTCTGTGATCGCATCCAGGCAGTAAGGAGTCTTCTGTGCATTTAGGGACGTAAGCCCTCGAGGAGCGAGTACCGGATCCCGTCTTAACAATCTGAAATCAAGAAGAGAGTGCGGGGCCCCCGAGGAGCAGGTACCCCTAGGTAAGTTTGAGGAGGCAGAGCAGCAGAGAATGAAGCGGGTCGAGATGATCCCCGCAATCAATCCCTTGCTAACTCGATTCGTAGTTGCAAGCAAAGACCTTTTAAGTTGGAAGCGGATGACGTCACCACAGGGGACGCCCCCAAGGTTCGCGCCCTTGCTGGTACAAACTCTGGAGCGTGCGCACGCCCTTACGTCATCAGGAACATGGTGGATCCGCAGCATCAAGCCAGCCCGGGGATTCCGGAGAGAAGCGGCAAGGAGAAGCTGCGGCAGCATCTGCCTGTCAGAGCCGAAGGGAGTCACCACCAAGGTAGAGAGGGTGGAGCGAGGGCAAAAACAGGCACGAACGCAACAATCAGCTTCCAGTGTGATTATTATCACTGTATACAAAGCACTATGATGTATACATATGGATTTAACAATGCTCAAAGCCTTGGAGATAACTTCCCGCTGTTATGGAATCTTGGACTTAGAGGGGCTTAATGTCAGTAAGGAAATTTGAACTATCAGAAGCCCTAGAACTGAAGGTGATCCTGTGACCCCTTGAAGAAGACTTTAGCCCAGGGGTCACATTTAAAACAACTTACCACAGCAGTTTCGGTCTCAAACGTAAACTGTTTAGACATACAAAGTCTTGAAGTACTGTATGCTGCTTTCTTCTTCTGTCCGGGCTTCTCTTGGTCTGGGTATTTATCTCCCTACGTAGGGGAATGCCCTATGGGCTGAGTTCCCACTCTGGATGGGTTTTATAATGGCCCAGGCTAGATGCCTGGTCCTGGCTTTTTAAGGTGTTCTAGTGTTTTCAAGTATATACTCCTTTAAAAGGTCCCATTGTGATTAATGGGGGTCTATTTTATTGAATAGCATGTTATTGCAAATTGATAGACCTCAACATTAGCAAGCTAGTGGTAGGTGCCAACATCAGCATGACGTCATTTAATTTCAGTTGGAAATTATCTCAGGTAGCAGTATATAACTGATCACGTTTTCTATTTATGTCACAGGTTGGCAACCACTGATGAAAATAGTCTTCCACCAACATCATGTAATACGATTCCTTTATATAATTTCATCTAGTGTTTATTAAATAATTCCCTAACATTGGAGGGGTCTCAATGGTACTGTTGTACATGTAAATAGTAAAAAAAAAACCCCCAACTTTATATTTTCTTCTTCTTGCTAATTTATCTATATTGCCTTGTCTTATATTGATGGTTTGGGAAGAATAGCATACTTTAGGTTTTTTTTCTATTTTCTTTTTTCATTTTTTAAGCTTTCTATTTAGCAAGGTAGCTTACTTTTGGATTATTTTCCACATGGTTACCTATATTGCCTGCAAGTAACTTATCTCTTTGTATTTTCAATTTTTTTTTACATAAAAAACTAAAAAAGCTTTAAATAAAGCAGGCTAGAAAAAGTCTCTGTCTCTAGCTTGCTTTTAAGCTGTTTGTTGCGTTACCACCCATCTACTCTAAGGCTACTAAAATTACTTACCTCCTGAGACCCCTCTTATGGTAAACGTACACTATGCTTACGGTTGTTCAAGAATGAATGCCAACAGACTAAAATATTTTTATGATAATAAATTATTCCATTCAATAAAAGCAGCTATACAGCAGTTTGCTCTTAAACTACAATCTACTCTATAATGCATGGGGAGAGAGAAAGATCTGTGCTGACAAATCTTATCCATATACAGTATATTAGTCTACATCAGTATTAGAAAAAAATAAAGTCAGAATATTACAGATTCTCTTCCCATCGACTAACCATTATTAAAGATATTAATAATCTTTGTTCTCAGAAGCCATATACTGTTGCAATGTTTTGCAAGATGAAAAGATTAGGTTGCTGCATAAACAGTACAAACAAGGTTACTGAAATAATCCCAATGTAAAGCAAAATCTTTGTTTTTTTAGTGCTTAATGTGTTTTTAGTTTAATTTTCTATAGGGAAACTGTCGTCATAAGATCACAGTGTCTGTATCTGTCCCCACCAGTGGAGGTAATTTTCAAAGGAGTTATGCACACAAACATGGAGGAGTAGCCTAGTGGTTAGAGCAGTGGACTACAAACCAGGAGACCAGGGTTTGAGTCCTGCTGTTGCTCCTTGTGACCTTGGGCAAGTCACTTTACCCTCCATTGCTTCAGGTACAAACTTACCTCCTCATTTATCAAAATGTGCTAAGGTGTTTTTGCATGCGTTAAGGGCTTATCACATGTGAAAAGTGCCTTTAACGCATGCAATAGCACCATATCCTATGGTGTGATGCAAATCTGAAAAAGAGGAGAAGTTGGGGCGGGAGTGGGCTGGGTTTAATGTTTTGTGAAGGCCTATCACAAGGCTTTAACGCCGATTTTAGCTACAACTTTTTCAGGAGCATTAAGCCGTGCGATAGCTTGCGCAACGGCTGTATCACCCGTTGTGAAGTTTTTTTTGTGGATGCAGGTTTTGGTAATTTGAAGCTCCCAGAGTGTCCACCTAGCTATCAGAGACCTCAGGAGGGAGGGGGAGGGAGGGAGAGAGAGAGAGGGGGGAGGGGGAGAGAGGGGATAGAGAGGGGGGAGAGAGAGAGAGAGGGAGAGGGAGAGAGAGAGAAAGAAGCCATAATGCCTTCATCCTAGATACGTATTTAAATCTGTATGGGAGGCCCACCTAGTAACTCAAGGTGAGGTTTAGGTATTAGTGTAGGGGGTTAGGGGCCACTTTGACATTCCATGTGAGACGTACGAACAGAACAGTGCTCTCTTGTGAACATTTGATGACCCTCGGAGTGAGGAAACTCACCCAAAGATGAGATTTGTGCAATGTTCTCTCAACCTAGCTTGATGGACTACATCTTCCTCCTCCTCCTGTCCCTGTGCATGACGGTCCGGCCTTCCCTACTCCCTCCCCCCTTCCCCGGTGACGGAGGAAAAGGCTCAGGCTGTTAACATGTCGGAGGAGCTGTTTCTCGGAACGACGGCTTGTCTGCCCTTTCCTCCTCCTTTCTGTGACATCCTGTTCCGATCTCTCTACTTTGTGGCATAACATCAGCACTTCGCTCAAAGCTCTCTGTGCTGCACATGCGTGGTAGAGCTGCTCTCTACTGCGCATTTGCGGCACGTCGGTCAAGCCTCATTTATCTAGATTGATTTTTTTTTTTTTTTTAGTTGAAGAGCAATCATAAAAAGAAGGATAATGGGACCTAGGTGAATGGAGTTGAGTTCTACACCTTAAAAAGACTCCAGAGGACAAACTGATCAAACCTGTCACTCTGAGATTCTCTTTAAAATAATAGCGAGATAAGAATGTATGGAGAGAACTCTATTCTGAAGCCTTGCAAATCTCCAAATGCCTACCAGATTCAGGTCCACCTGGGCATAACTGAAGGAGATGAAATATGCTAGCCAATTAGAAAGGCAACACTTGACAATGGCAGTTCCAGGTTATAAATAATAAACTGGAAGAGATCATTATCTTTTCTGTGAAGGAGAGGGGTCCGAAGGAAGTCCTGTTGACTTGTCCTGATCAGAGAAGTCCCAGATCCATAGCCATACCCCCAAGAATATTCTGAGTTCGAGCCACAGTAGCAGATTAGCAGTGTGCACTAAGCCCATATCTAGTAGCAGATAAGACCTCAAATGAGGACTGTATTTGTCTGTCGGAGTCTAGATCTTGATGGACTTCTGTGGCATGAAGAAGCTTCCTTCTCAAATACACTAGAAAGTAACATCGGGGTGGTGGCACCTGATGTCAATGCCTTTTGTGATGATTACCAGGTCTTTAGTTAATCCCTGTGCAAGAGTTTACAGCTTTATGGCTATCAGCTATGGGCTGCTTAAAGCCCTATAAGGAAATTTAAGTTGGCTGCCCCTAAGAAACTATATTACTCAGACTTCCCAAGGTTAGTATCTAGGATAGTCCCAGGAGGAAATAGCTGATCAGGGAGGAATCCACATCCTTCAGCTGAGCTGCTGAAGGGTGCAATAAATATGGAAGTCCTTGTATTAGTAACAGAGAGGCAGACAGGAGGCTGGAAAGGTAGAAAGACACAAAGTCTACCATGGAGACAGCCTCAGAAGATGAAGCAGAGCCTCCTGATTCCTCAGCAATTATGATTAAAAGAAAAAAAGGACTTTGTGTTGGCATTTAAAACATTTGTGAAGTTGAAGTACTTAGATAAACTCTGCAGGAATTTAGACTATTATAAACAAAGAGAATGTAATGTTTGGAGAAACTCCTTTGTTATATCTAGTGAGAAATACATGGGCTGTTGGTTTAAACCAGCGATGGCAAACTCCAGTCCTCGAGTATCACAAACAGGACAGGTTTTCAGGATATCTACAATGAATGTGCATGAGAAAGATTTGCATGCACTGCCTCCATTGTATGCAAATCTCTCTCATACATATTCATTGTGGATATCCTGAAAACCGGACCTGTTTGTGGCACTCGAAGACTGGAGTTCGCCATCGCTGGTTTAAACTGTACTATCAAAGTATAGGTAGGGAGAGAGAAACCAGCATTGTTGAGGAATTGTCTTAATTAATACAGGAAGGATTTTGCCTGGTTTAAACTGCACTGCTCTAGTATATGCAGGAAGAAAAGTTGCTGCACTACTGAGACATTGTCTTGATTGATACTGTGAGTTTGTTTGACTTTGTTTAAAATTACACTGCCAACGTAAACTCATAGGGAAACTGCAGCATTGTAATGGGGTACTAATGTGTTTAAAAACTTTCTATGTTTGTTAAACAGGTTAAGCAAAGCTTTAGAAACTGTAGCAGGATTATTGGGAAAGCCAGGCATTTAAGCTGCCAATGCTGGGTAACAGTTAAGTATAATGTGGGGTTAAAGAGTGGCAACACTGCCACCGCTAGACTTGCAAGTTTAAATCTAGGATGTTAAGTCTTTGCTTTTTAAATGTAATTTGTATCTGGAAAGCTAAATTCCTGTATTTAATGATGGTAATGTGTGAGTGAGCCCTGCAATGAACACAGGGGGATTAAATTAAGGCTGTTCTTTAAAGCTATAGAAGTTATGCACTTAAACTTGGTGGAGACTCTGTTAAAGCATTAAGCTTATGCTTAGGGACAGTGATATTGTATTAGTGGGAGACTGGAAAGAAATAATGTAATAGAATTTCATCAGAGTGATGTATACACTGGAAAGTTGGTGAGCTTGGAAGATAATTTTCAGTTGTGCAATAAAATAAGATTCAAACTGCTAACTGATTATTTTATTAAAAGGATTGAAGGAAATTATTTCAGCGGACACCCGTACATGTTCCTCGCTGATGGCGTCCCGAGGCAGCACGAACCCTCATTGGTGGCATCATGGCTGTGCTGTGCGGCGCGTGTGTGACAGCTTGGCTTCATCCCTCCCTGTACATTGACGTCCCTCTCGAGAGCCCCCATGCTAGCATGGGGAACTCAGAGTATTTCAACCCGGCGTTCCAGCACAAGCCTTGCCTCGGCTACAGGCTTGCTTGTGCTGGTGCTTCTTCCTGAGATTCTTCACATTCCTTGAGACCCGGATTGGATTTGGATTCCTTTTGCCTGCTATCCGCCTCAGACCTGGATTGGATCAGATGACGGGAGTTTTGGAAAGACTGGCAGCTCATATGGATGCTTTGGCTGTAGCAGCTCCTCCATTACCTCCAAGGCCTTCCCCACCTATTGCTGTTCTGCTCCCCCCATTTCAACGGAGATCCAAAGCAATATTGTGGTTTTATAAACAATATAAAATGCATTTCTTGCTGCAGGCTCCATTATTTCCTGCTGATAAAACCAAGGTCACCTTCATTCTTTCCCTCTTAGAGGGTCCGGCCTTGGCATGGGCCTCTCCATTATGGAAGTGTGACAATTCAGTACTGAATAATTTGGATCAATTTCTTACGGACTTTTGTCTGGTCTTTGATGAACCAGGGCGATCTGCCTCTGCTGCCTCAGAGCTGCTTCAAATTCGACAAGGCTCTAGATCAATGGTCCCCAACCCTGTCCTGGGGGCCCACCAGCCAGTCGGGTTTTCAGGGTATCCACAATGAATATGCATGAGAGAAAATTTGCATGTTATGGAGTCAGTGCATGCAAATTTTCTCTCATGCATATTCATTGTGGATATCTTGAAAACCCGACTGGCTGGTGGGCCCTCAGGACAGGGTTGGGGACCACTGCTCTAGATCAGTGGGAGGTACGCCGTTCAATTCCGGACTCTTGCCGCTGAACTTCACTGGGGGGAGGAGAGCTTTACTGCCATCTTCCATCAAGGTCTGTCAGAGTCCATAAAAGACGAACTGGCCAGATGAGAACCACCAGACTCTCTTGAAGACTTAATCCGGTTAGCCATTTGCCTGGATCTCTGGTTTCAGGAACTATCCTGGGAAAGGGCCACTCTTCATCACCTGGCATGTTTAGCACCTTCCTTTCAGCACCCACTCATTCCTACCAACACAGAAGAACCCATGCAGATCAATCGATTCAGGATTTCATCCGCGGAACGGCAGTGGCGACGACAACAGAATTTGTGTATCTATTGTGCAGGGGCCAGTTATTATGCCAAAACCTGCCCCGTGAAGCCGGGAAACTCTCGGACCTAGGTTTGGTGGGAGAGGCCTCCCTGGGTCGTGCAACTTCCTCTCCTCAAATCTTGATTCCCATGACACTATCCATTGCCAAGAATTATATTCAGCTGCAGGCCTTATTGGATACTGGTGCAGCAGGGAATTTCATTGAAGAACGTTTGGTCCAACACTAACCGATCCCCACAGAACCAGTGAAAATGCCTCTTACCACTTCATTGGTATCCGAACAACCACTGGTAGACAGAATTTGATGCATCACTAGAACCATTACCATGACCACTGAGATCCTACACCAAGAGACAATCCTTCTTTATGTCTTACCATCCTCTGTGAACCAGATCATTCTAGACCTGCCTTGGTTGAGACTACACCAACTTAGAATGGCCTGGGATACTCTGCAATTGGCTAGTTGGAGTTCCAATTAACTCCTTATTTGCCTGCTTCCTGTAAAACCTCTTCCTTGTAACCTCTTCTGTGTTGAACCCACTCTTTCCGGATTGCCGAGCCAATATGTCAACTTCGCCGATGTCTTCAGTAAGCAACAAGTGGAGATGCTGCCTCCACATCGTGACTATGACTATAGCATAGACTTGCTCCCTGGGATAATTCCCCCCCCCCCCCCCGAGGGAGAGTGTACTCACTCTCAGAACCCAAGACAGAGGCCATGAGCCAATATATCCAAGAAAACCTGGCACGCGGATTAATCAGACCGTCTTCTTCTCCGGCGGGGGCCAGGTTCTTTTTTGTTACAAAAAAGGATGGGTCTATACTACCATGTATTGATTATCAAGTCTGAACGCTATCACACGAAAAAAACAATATCCTATCCCTCTCATTACCGAGCTGTTTGACTGGCTTAAAGGCACACAATTTTTACCAAGTTGGACCTTTGAGGAGCCTACAACCTTGTGCGAATCCGGGAGGGGGATGAGTGGAAAATGGCTTTTAATACTAGTGATGGACATTTTGAATATTTAGTAATGCCTTTTGGTCTATGCAACGCGCCAGCAGTATTTCAGGCTATGGTGAATGATATATTCTGGGATCTCCTTTACTCACATGTTCTTGTCTATTTAGATGATATTCTTATTTTTTCCAAGACTATGGACCAACACCTTGTCCATGTATGACAAGCCCTCCAATGTCTCCAAGAAAATAAGTTATTTGCAAAAATAGAGAAATGTATGTTTCATAAAGCCCTTTTTAGGCTACATTATTTCTTGGGCTGGTCTGCGAATGGACTCATAGAAGCTTAAGGCAATTTTAGACTGGACTGAACCAGTAGGTCTCAAAGACTTACAACAATTTCTGTAGGCTTCTTGAACTATTATCGACAATTTATCTCTGGGTACTCAACCATAGTGGCAACTCTCATGGCTATGATCAAAAAAGGGGCCGAGGTCCGCAACTGGGCCCAGAAGCCGTTCAAGCTTTATATCACTTAAAGGAAGAATTTATAAAAGATCCCTACCTGCAATGTCCGGATCCAACAAGACCCTTCATTACTGAAGTAGATGCCTCCATGCTAGGGGTCGGAGCAATCCTCTTACAATGATCAGAGGATGGGAATCTTGTCGCCTGTGCCTATTTTTCTAAAAAGTTCTTTTTGGCAGAGAAGAATTATGCCATTGGTGATCGGGAACCTTTGGCCATTAAGTTAGCGCTCGAGAAATGGTGACAGCTATTGGAGGGAGCAAAACATACCATCACTATCTATATCAATCATAAGAATTTGGCATACCTCTCACAAGCACAATGCCTGAATTCATGACAAGCTTGATGGGCCCTATTCTTCAGCTGCTTTAACATTAAGCTGCTCTTCTGCCAGCCCGAGAAGAATCAGCGGGCTGATGCATTATCAAGAAGTTTTTTCCCCGATGACACTCCAGACCTACCTCGGTATATTATTGACCCTGATCGGATTATGATTGCCGTTACTTTTACTGTTCCAGTAGGGAAGAAGGTCACTCCCAAATGTTTGAGAGAAAAAGTCCTACATTGGGCTCATGACTCCTGTGTGGCGGGTCACCCGGGATTTCAACGTACTAGGGAACTCCTTATCCGTCATTACTGGTGGCCTCAATGGAAAGAGGATACAAAGAAATTTGTAGAGTCCTGCCCTACGTGCGCTGCTCACAAAATTTCTCGGACTCGACCTTGGGGATTATTACAGCCTTTACCAATACCGACAAACCATGGACTCATATTGCCACTGACTTTATTACAGATTTGCCTCTATCTGATGGAAACAATACTGACTGGGTAGTGGTGGACTGATTTTCAAAAATAGCCCACTTTATTCCTCTCTCTTGGCTACCAGCAACACCAGAATTAGCTTGTCTATTCCTTCAACATGTCTTCCGAATTCACGGACTTCCTCAACATATCGTTTTGGATAGAGGAGTTCAATTCACCGAACGTTATTGGAAGGATCTTTGCAAAACCTTTGGAATACAACTCGATTTTTCTTCAGCTTACCACCCACAGATGAATGGGTTGGCAGAGTGGACTAATCAGTCGCATAAGACTTTCCTGCGCTGTTATGTGAACCAACGGCAGGACGACTGGTTGTTGCTACTCCCTTGGGCAGAGATTTGACACAACAATCATGTTTACACAGGCCACTGGGACGTTGCCCTTTTACTTGGTCTTTGGATGTCGTCCGCAGATACCGCTACCCCTCGCTACATCATCTTGTCCTGCGGTAGACATGGCTACTCAAAACTTGAAGGACTAATGGAAAAGCAGTTGTACCCTCTTTCAGCAGGCCACAACCAAGTCAAAGAAACAGGCGGATAAAAAGCGAAGACCAGCTCCTCAGCTTCACCCAGGAGAGCTAGTTTGGTTAAGCACCCGCAATCTTAGATTATGCATGCCTTCCTTAAAATTCGCTCCTCGCTTTGTGGGGCCATTCCCAGTCTAGAAGCAGATTGGCGAGGTTACTTATAAGCTTTGGTTACCTCCAACACTTTGCATTCATGATGTGTTTCATATATCCCTCCTTAAACAAGCAGTCCTGTCTTGGCCTTCTAGAAAACCTAAAAAGTATCACCTGTGATAGTGGAAGAGGATACACAATATAAAGTAGAAGAAATCTTGGACATCAGGTGAAGGGGACAGACACTTCAATATTTAATCTCTTGGAAAAATTATGGTCCTGAAGAGAACTCATGGAAGCCAGCCAAGAACATTCAAGCCCCCAATTAATTTGCAAATTTCATTTGCGATTTCCTCTCAAACTTAGACCTAAGAGGCAGAGGAGATGACCTTGTGGGGGAGGTACTGTTACAGTGGGGACTCATTTCTGTTCCCCGCTGACGGTGTCCTGAACCCTCATCGGTGGTATCATGGCTATGCTGCACTGTGAGGCATGCGTAATGGCTTGGCTCCTCCCCTCCCTGTATGTTGACGTCCCTCCTGATAGCCCCCGTGCTAGCACTGAAAACTCAGAGTATTTCAACACAGCGTTCCAGCACAAGCCTTGCCTCGGCTACAGGCTTGCTTGTGCTGGTGCTGCTTCTGCTTCCTGAGATTCTTCTCGTTCCTTGAGACCTGGATTGGATTTGGATTCCATTTGCCTGCTTCCCACCACAGATCTGGATTGGACTTGGATTCCATTTGCCTGCTGCCTGCCTCAGACCCGGATTGGACTTGTATTCTGTTTGTCTGCCTGCCTCAGACCTGGATTGGACTTGGATTCTGCTTGCCTGCTGCCTGCCTCTGACCCGGATTGGACTTGGATTCTGCTTGCCTGCTGCCAGTCTCTGACCCAGATTGGACTTGGATCTGGACCCTGGTGCCCACCGCTGGTTCCTGGCTCTGAAATGATCTCAAATAGGGCTTTTACACTATCATTGGATCCACGAAACGTAACAGAAATAAAGGGAATATTGCTCTAGGGAGCTTAAACAGGGTGTAGGAAAGACATTATACCCGTTCCACATGACCCCCAAGCTAAGATACATGGTTAGAGAGAGGAAAAAGGCAGACCACTGGCATACTAATTCTATAGGCACTTCAAATACTTAAAGCCACAGGTACAAGCAGAGCACCAATCCCTGAGCCAGACAACAGAGAGTGGCCATCAGAGACCCTGTCCAAGCCCGCCAAGGTAGGCACGTCGCTACATCTTCCAGAAACTGGTATTGGAGCTCTTCTGCTAGATGTTTTTCATGTCTCCAGTAGGGGCTGGACCTTAGCCTCTAAGGCCACTGATTCTGATGCAATACCATTTTGCAGTCCAAGGCTTCCTGGATCCTTCTATCCAATTCCTACTTGAAAATGGATGATGCAATAATGCATATGAAGTAGGAGAGGTCACATCTTCCATGGTCACTTGAGGAAGATCTATGACTCTTGGGAGGCTGTTGTGACTCCTGAGAATGGTGCAAAGATAAGTTGTCCTTTCTATGCTAACTTCAAGGAATTCAATGTAGCAGCCAGAATGTCCTTGTTCCTGGCATTGAGCACTGACCAATGCTTCTTGGCCTTGGCTTGATGCATGTCAGCAAAGCTTCTTGCCGGTTCCGAAGAAGTAGAAACCTTTATTTTCTTCAGGTAAGAGAAGCTGGATGATGGTCTATCTCCTTGGTCCTTCTAGATGCACAGTGGTGAGGGGGACTGAAGCCTTTCAATGTTGATGCTCATCAGCAAGTCGATGCAGTTCTCAGGACCCTCAGTGCCTATGGCTTTGATGTTGATGCACCACCAGCAGCTGGTGCAGTTCTCAGGTCCCTTGATGACTACAAGCCACACTTAACTTTCCAGAAGAGCTTTTTCATCAGTTCTAGTCAAGAATTCTGTCACCTAAGGGTCATCTGCTCGCACATGGAACAACCTTTGACATTATGGTCCTCCCCTAAGCAAAGCACACATCTATCATGGGAATCCAAGATAAAAGTGATATGTTTGCATCGGGGGCACTTACTGAAGCAGCTTGCCCTCTTTACCATCTGAAACACTTGCTGAAAAACTAATGAGGCAAAATCAAATGACTCTGTTTTAACAAAAAATGAAATTTATGTTGCTCGATGCACTGATGTTGATGCACTAGAAGCTCATGAAAAAGTTTTAAAAATTAAAATTGACCAAGAAAACCTACCTAGAGAGGCTAAAATGAGTGGAAACAAGAGAACCATGGAGGCTTTGCATGAAAATAAAGATGCAGATTTTCAAAGACTTACGAGCGTAGAGGGATTACGCATGCCTGGCCTATTTTCAAAAGGCCTGGCGGTACGCGTAAAGACTTGGAACGCGTGTAAGTTCCGGGGCTTGAAAAAATGGGTGGAGCGGTCCGGGGCGGAGCCTCCAGGCACAGCTGCCATTTTCTGCTGTGGCCGGCATGCACAACTTGCGCCTGCCCAAGGCAGACATAACTGAGTAAGACAAATTTTTTTTTGGGGGGGGGGTAGCTTAGGGCTGGGAGGCGGGAGAGTTATGGGAAGGGAAGGTGGGGTGGGGAGAAGGGAAGTTCCCTCTGAGGCCGCTCTGCGCCTAGGAGGGAACAAGGGAAGGCAGCGCGGTCACGGCATGCGCAAGATGCACAATTGTGCACCCCTTGCGCGCGCCAACCCCCGATTTTATAACATGCGCACGCCTGTGCGCGCATGTTATAAAATCTCAGGTCCATGTGTGCACCCTTTTAAAATCTACCCCAGAGAGTTTAAACCCTTTGATTCAAAATTTTCCAAGAGTCAGAAACAGAGAAAACTGCCACTGTGGACATGCACAGGAAAAATTAAGACTGTACGTGTTTGAGGCATGCATGCCAAAAACTTGCATGCACAAATTTCTGTACCAAAGAAGGAAACCTGGCATCATGAAATGTTCACACATTTTCTTTTTTAGTTTTGTTTTTTATAAGCTTACATTTTGGTTTAGCATTAGTTTATTTATTTGAAGAATATTTCTGCAGCACATTTATCATACTCAGGGGCCTACTTACTAAGCTGATAGTATACAATGTCAAAAGCGGAGTTCATGTCAAGCCAAACTAGCAGAACTATCTTGTCTTTGTCAAGATGGAGACTGATGTCATTAATAATGGCAGTAAGTAAGGTCTCTATACTATAGCCTTTCTGGTACCAAGACTGTTTAGGATGTAGCACTATAAATAGAAAGCTGAAACTGTTCAACTTTCTCAATAATCTTAGAAAGGGTGGTAAACTGGATGATAAATTTCAGGAAGTTCAGCATCAGTAGAGCACTTCTTTAACACAGCAATTTTAAAGGGTATATTTTAAAAGGCCGTGTATGCGCCCATAAACGTGCTTATCTCGCCGTGCACAAAAAGATGCGCTATTTATAATCTAAGGGGGCACTTTGATTTGGGGTGAGTTTTCAGGGAGTGGGTTGGGGGGGGGTGTTGTTACAGACATATTCAAAAGTATCCATTGTAAAACTGACATCATTAAAGAATATTAGACCTTATAAATGATGAAAAGGTATTAATTTGAACAATGCAGCTAGCAGACACTGCAGTGTGCAAATCAACTCCTCTTGTTAGAATTTTCATCACTTATAAGGTCAAAATTCTTTAATGATAATTTTACAATGGATACATCTGAATGTGTCTGTAACAACATCCCCCTAACCCCAACCCACCTCCTGAAAACTCACCCTGAATCAAAGTGCCCCCTTAAAATGGTCCATATATAGAGTAGCAGACTGAGCCTTATAAAGAGTTTCTCTCTCTCCCTCCCCCACCCCGATGTTCATCAGACTCCTGTGCCTAAGAAGGAGCTATAGCAAAGCGACCCGCGTAACATACACGCGCCAGCTGAGGAAAATTGGAGTTACGCGCATCAGTGCTGGCCCCGCCTCTGGAATGCCCATGCCCTGCCCCTTTTCCGCCTACTTTTTCAGGGCGTGGGTACCTCAATGTACGCATGCCCTTCCCGGCTATTTAAAATTAGTGTAGCACCTACGCGGCCCACTTATGCGCATATGTGCCTGTTTTCGCACGGAAGGCTTTTAAAATCTACCTTTAAGTGAACAAGGGAGAATTCCAAGATCTAGATTGGAATTAATGATTTCAGAAAGAGATAAAAACAACCCTATCTCAGGATTTTGAATATAAGAAAAAGGCAAAGGGTAGAGAAGAGGAAGAATAGCTCGTTTGCTTAAGAAGAATGTGTGGATCGAACGGAGTGAATTTATTAAAGGCAGATAGTTTGCTTACAGGAATAACTTTGTTCTGTGACAGAGAGGGTATGTTAAGTGTATTATGAGTACTAGGTACAGAATAACTGGGTAAGAAATCAGACCTAATGTTAAGTATTATTGTAGTACTGGGCAAGAATATCAGCAGTCAGTTGAGCAGAGTAGGAGGATAGAGAAGAGTGAACATCGGAGATTTGAGGACACAAGTTTGAACAACTGCTTTGGTCTATTCTTACCCTTAACAAGAATAGACTTGTAGTGTTCTTAAGGGCACATCTAGCTTACTTATGTAACTCCTACTACATGAACAAATACAGATCATAGTTCTCTATGAGGTAGATTTTAAAAGACTTGCACACGCAAAAACAACCACATACGTGCGTAAATGGAACGCACAGAGCTATGTGAATTTTAAATGGACTGGAAGAGTGTGTGTACATCGATGTATCCATGCCTTGAAAAAAGTAGGAGGAAAAGGGGCAGGACTTTGGTGTTCCATAGGCGGAGCCAGCATTGATGCACATAACTCCTAGTTTTTCTCAGCTGGCGTGCATATGTTACACGTACCACTTTGCTACAGCTCCTCAGTAGGCGGGAGTAAGAGACAGAGAAAGACTCTTTATAAGGGTTAGTCTGATATTTTATATATGGATCATAGTAAGGGGCACGTTGATTCGGGGAGAGTTTTCGGGAGGTGGGTTGGAGTTACGGAGGTGATGTTACAGACACATTCAGAGGTATCCATTGTAAAATTAACATCATTAAAGAATTTTAGACCTTATAAGGGATGAAAATTCTAACAAGAGGAGTTGATATGTACACAGTAGTCTTTGCTAGCTGCAGTGTACAAATCAACTCCTTTTCATCACTTATAAGGTCTAAAATTCTTTAATGAAGTCAATTTTACAATCGATACCTCTGAATGTGTCTGTAACACCACCCCCCTAACCCCAACCCACCTCCAGAAAAATCACCCCGAATCAAAATGCCCCTCTACAATGGTCCATATAGAGTATCTGACTGAGCTTTATAAAGAGTCTCTCTCCCCCCACCCCCACCAAGCATGTGTAAGAAATGTACACAGACATACACGTGTGAAGAGTATGTTATAACCTACACACATAGGGATAGATTTTAAAAACATACACGCGCACACCTGGACATGTTATAAAATCCAGGGTGGCATGCGCAAAGGGAGTAGAAGTTTGCAAATTTTGCACGACGACGCATCGCAGTCTTCCCCAGTTCTCTCCCAGTCCACTCCAATTAAGGAGCTGACTGGGAGGGAACTTCCCTACCACCTACTCTAACCACCCTTCCCCTGCCCCTCTCCTCCCCACCCATTAAATTGTACATACCTTTGGGGTTTTGTTTTGTTTGTTTTTTAAGTTGCTGCTCCTCTGGAGCAGAAGCAACTTGCGCGTGCCGGCAGTCGGCCGGCACGCACTTCCCCAGCACAACAGCAAATGGCTGCTGAACCGGCGCCTCCAGCCCCGCCCCTCCCCACCCCACGCCCGCCCATTTTCTTCGGCCCAGCTCTTGTGCACGTAACAAGGGTTACACGCATGGCTGGGCCCCTTTTAAAATGCGCGAGGGACGCGCAAGGCCCGGCCGTGCATGCAGCCCCGTTTTTTATGTGCGCTGAACATTTGAAATTGGGCCGATAGTTTATATAATAGTGCTTAATAGACTTAACTGGCAATCCCATGTGTTGCCTATAGCCATAATCAAATTTAGTCATTAGAAAAATAACCACTTTTTAAAAAGCTGCATTGTTCAAACATGGTTATAAAACCTATCTTCTCATTTATACATATAGACCTCATAGAGTTAACTATTTATTTACACGTATAGATCTGAGTGTCATACTTTTGAGACCAGGGTCACAATTATCAAAGTACAACAAAATTATACTGTACAAATGAATCATATACAATATCTTTAGAGCTCAGGTTATATGAATATCAGTAATGATAAGATATTTTCTTTGTTTATATTTATGTAGTTTTGTAAAACAGTTTTGAAACCTGCTGCTCCTATTTCTTCTGCTTTCTATTATAGATTAATGTTGCTGTGTGCTGCTTGCATCATAGATCATTCAATGCTTACCTAATAGCAAATAAACGAAATATATCCGAAACCTTCCTATGGAGTCTAGAGTGGTAACATAATTGCTTTTGTGGCAGAGGAAGCAGTTGTCCTGTGGAAAGTCATTCGCCTTCATGGACTCCGATCTTATAAAAATTACAATAGTCATCCTAGAGTGAAATAATTTATTTTACAGATGGAAGCTGAATTCTTTTATTACTCCAACTACTACATGTAGCACATGCCTTAACTAATATCTCCATACATTCCTTTTTTAAGAGAGAGTCACTGTCACTTGTCCTAAAAATATACTGGTTTAGTTTTATCTTGCCAATACATTTCAAGGCAAAAATAAGACATTTTTCTCTTCTTCAATCCAAATCTCTTAAGAACTTTTACAGTTGACATAACAAATGTACAAAACTAGTCAAATGTTGTCTATGCTAAAATGCTCAGCCATGTGTTTATAACACTATTGTATAATCCGCTATAACTGCTGCAGGCAAAACTAACCTCTTGAATGAGGAGATTATGATCTTCATGAGTAAGCATCAGCAATTATCATCAGGATAAGGAAGTTATTACCTTAATAGTGAATATTAAGAAATTATTAATGTTTATAAATCACAGTGAGCACAGGGACATTATCAGTTCTCTAGTGATCACTAGGGAAGCTATTATTTTAGTAGCAGGTAGCAGAACATTATCATTCTTGTGAAAACATCAGGATCTTCTTGTTTCTCTCTTAATGGATCCCTGACCATTATTAAATAACTAATACTTCATGAGCAGGTGTTCAGAGATTTGGAACTAAGTAAGGCATAAAAACTGGAGAGGAATCAGTTATCTTAAAAGTCATTTTTACTTACGCAGGATGAGAGGAAAATCTGTGTTTCTTTCCAGATGAGAAGAAATTGTACAACAAAACCCCTCACCCTATTGCTTTAATAATGTAATTTAGAAAGTAAATAAAGAGGAGAGTAAGGATGGCTTTAACTGTTTTATGATTTTTTTTTTTAAAGAATCTGGTTAGGTTCTATCCTACAAGCTGCAGCACACGACTGTCCCTTAGAACTCAATAGCAGAACTCAGAACTCTAAATATGCTTGTCCATATCCATTTCAAAAGTCTGTACTTTACCATATTGTACATGATGTGTTAATTTCAGTACAAATGATATAAGGAAGGATGACAAAATTATTTTTACTTCTAACAAAATGGTACATGATGAACAGAAACCTGTTTTTAATTATCTTTTCATGACTTTTACTTGAATTCCATGGGTGCAAATTCTTTCTAGAATATTTATCTTCAGCATATTTTGAATGTAATGCAGAAAAGGAATTTTAAATATTTATTTTGGAACATTTTGCATTTTTATTAGTTTTATAAACATGGTAATTGTACAACTCACTTCCCACTGGGCAAGTTGATTCCACATATGCAAGGTTAATGAGAGCATGTACTACAAGATATTATGGAAGGATTAAGCTCACGACGATATTACCTGTTCTGCCAAATTGAGCTATATATACAGTCAAATATCTCTTAAAATTTGATCCACAAATATTTGGACTACTTTGGAGATATAGGTGTGAAAGGGCCTCATTTTCCAATATCGCATGGTATCGCATGTGATACCAAAAAGGGCCACTATATATCGCAGTTCACGATGTTTACGGACAGCCTGTTTCAGTATGCTGCAGGCTAGGGGGAGAGAGAGAGAGAGAGAGAGACTTGCTATAGTGCCTCCTCCCTAGACAGGTATTTGTATCCCTATGGTAGGCCTACCTAGTAACTCGAGATGGGGATTAGGTATGAGTGTAGGGGGTTGGGGGCCACTTTCACATTCAACATGAGACGTACGAACGGAACAGTGGTCTCTTGTGAAGATCTGATGGCCTTCGGAGTGAGGAAACTCACTCCAGGATGAGATTTGGGCAATGTTCTCTCCACCTAGCTTGATGGACACTCTACCTGGGCAACAACAAGCTAGGTGGAGAGAACATTGTCCAAATCTCATCCTGGAGTGAGTTTCCTCACTCCGAAGGCCATCAAATCTTCACAAGAGACCACTGTTCCGTTCGTACGTCTCATGTTGAATGTGAAAGTGGCCCCCAACCCCCTACACTCATACCTAATCCCCACCTCGAGTTACTAGGTGGGCCTACCATAGGGATACAAATACCTGTCTAGGGAGGAGGCACGATAGCAAGTCTCTCTCTCTCTCTCCCTAGCCTGCAGCATACTGAAACAGACTGTCCGGAAACATCGTGAACCGCGATAAACCTTTACCGGCCTCTAGCGCACAACGTACCGCAAATGAAAGAGGTGTAGCTACTGGCCGCGTTAGGAGCCGCGCTAACACTGCGGCTGTTTCGCGGCACACGATAACTCTTTCCTACTTTACATATGCTCCGCCCCAACTCCGCCCCTGAATACAAAATGAAAAATTTGCATTCGCAAATCGCGTTAACGGCTGTTAGTGCGATTTGCGGAATTATCTCCCGCGGTAACTCCTTGGAAAATGACCCCCAAAGTCAGGAGATTCCTGCCACAAAGTGGGAGCGACCCTCATAAGAATTGCCATACTGGGTCAGACCGCAAGTCTATCAAGCCAAGTCTCCTGTTTCCAACAGTGGCCAATCCAGGTCACAAATGCCTGGAAGAATCCCAAACTTTCAGAAATAGATAAAATTTCCATAAAATATTTGTGTAACAGCTCTACAGGAGATGACATCTGTTTCTTTGGAAAATTATATTTCTGTGGTGAACTACATTCTCAAGATTTTCCAAATATAGATGACCAGAAGAAACCACATCTACAGTTTTCTGTAAATTTGCCTCCTTAATTTCCAATGAATCAACTCTTGATGAAATATCAAGCATTTGAGAGTGAATAGCTTGAACCAAGTTGGAAAGGTCTCATTGCTGTGAGACAAACCGTGCAACCTGAGTGGAAAGATTTGCATTAGCTTCCCAGATGATATCTAGTGTAATATTGGTAGGCTTAATCAAAGGAACAAACTGTACCTCTTTAGAAACAGCCCCTTTCATGGAAATCAAAGATAATGAAGGAGGCAGAGATTCAGCTCCCTGAGCACACCAGTCAAGAGAAAACTGGCTTGACTCCGACATTCGGACACTCCCAAATGCAGCCGAAATGGTCACTCTGATGTCATCTGAGCGTAACGGGAGAAAAACGTTACCGTCAACAAGAGGCCAAGGGAGATCCAGGCTGCAGACGAATACGGTGCATCTCTGAGGTTAAAGATGACTCCAGGACTGGGATGGTCACCAGCAGACCACTGCTTGGTAGGGAGTCCAACAACACCACACCAGAGGAATTAGGAAGATCCAAGCTCCGGGGGATGTGCTTGTCCGTCAGGATAATTGGAATAGAGGTCTTGGAAACCTCTGGGTATACTCTTGCTTTACGCTTCCTCTTACCCATAACCAAAAAGAGGAAAAAGGTAAATATGAAGCAAAATTGGCCACCCTCCAATCTTCAGATACAACAGATGATTTTAATAATAGGTTATAAATTACTAGTAATAGATTTGAAATTCATTTCATTCTCATTCCAGATTATTTATACCCCAGAACTCTGGGGTATAAATCATCTGGTCCAGGCAATTTGCTACTCTTTAGTTTGTCAATTTGCCTGTTACATCATCCAGGTTCACTGTGATTTGTTTCAGTTCTTCTGAATCATCAACCATTAAACTTTGTTTCTGGCACGGATATCTCCCCCCAACATCCTCTTCAGTAAATGCTGAAGCAAAGAATTAATTAAGTCTTTTTGCTATGGTCTTGTCTTCCCTACTTGCCCCTTGATCGTTTAATGGTCCAATGACTCCCTCACAGGCTTCCTATTTCCGAAATATTTAAAAAATGTGTCATGAACTTTTGCATCTATGGCCAGTTTCTTTTTGAATTCAGTTTTTGCCTGCCTTATCAATGCTTGCATCTAAATTGCCAATGCTTATGCTTCAAGTATACCCACTACTCTACCTTAATATTTTGCCAAACATGTTAACTCCCACACTACATTTTCATTCAGTAGACTTCCCCATACAAAATCTTCATATCACTTTTCATATTCATTACCCTCACAAGGCCAATTTGAAAGCTTCCCTGCACACCAACCTCACCAAACACTTAAAAGTTAATTTTCAAAAGATATGTGAGTAAAAAATAGCATGTGCAAAATAGCATATATATGTGAGTATACGCTATTTTTAAAAATGCAACATATGTGTATAAATCATGGACTGCAAGTAAATTAGTGTGTGTAAAAAAAGGGCAGGCCAGAACCATTCTGGGGAAGGGCCAACATTGTTATTTTACAACTTGTGAAATTGATGCATGCAAGTCTTTAATTGCATGTATTTACTCTTACTCAATATCTGGTGTAAGCTATTATAAACATCTTAAAAGTGAAAAAATGACTGGGTGGGGGGTCTGGGTGAAATGGAGGGATTTCAGGCTGAAGAACCAAGAGGGTGTTCATGAGCTGCAGATAGGCTGGGTGAACTGGTAGACTAATTGGTAAAACTGGTTATTTCATTGCCATGCGCATGTTATAAAATCCTCTGACTTATGCACGTAAAAGCCGACTTACTGGGAGTCAATGTGTCTAAAAACATGAGTAAAATCTATTCATGTCTCCCTTTAAAATTGGAAGTACAAATATGTGGGTATATCATTTGCTCACACTTATCCAGGTAAATTCTGATTTATTCAGCTAGATAGCACCTTTGCTGTTACTTAGACGGACAAATTAGAACTTAGATGTATAAGTAGCGCTTTTTTTTTTTTTTTTAGGGCTGGATTTTCTAAGTTTGCAGAACTTAGAAAATCTGGTGGTCACAGGGGGTGGGGTGGAGAACCGGGGGGGGGGGGCAGTCCTGTGCTAGCCGGCAGCGATCGCACCACCGCGGTGCGATCGCTGCCGGCGTTGCGCCGAATAACTACACCATAAAAGGTGTAGTTATTGGGTGAGAAATAGGCAGCGAAAAGGCTCCTTACCTTTTTACTGTCCGTGCCATCCTCACAGAGTCGGCCCGGTGACGCCCCGACGACTCCTCTTCCGGGGCCGACTCTGCCCCGATGTAGGTAGCGCAGGCGTGCGCTACCTTCGCTAGCTATCGCAGGCTTAGACTAACAGCGCAAGCCTGCGATAGCCTTAGAAAATAAGGCCCTTATCCAGCTATCTTACAAACCCAGATAAGTCCAAAAAGTACTACTTTGATGGACAAGTAACACTTTTCAGACTTTTTCTGTTAAGAGCCAATATTTAGCCAGATAAATGTTGCTACTTTAAGGATAAGTCCAAACTTGCATGGCTCATGGTTTTTACATGTATGAGTATATGTACTCGATTTTATAATCTGAGCATATTGTATCCACACAGGTTATAAAATACAGTAGCAACTTTGCATGCACCCATATACACGCGTAAATGGCTGCATGTGAGGAGCATTGAAAATTATCCTCCCTGTGTGAACAAATACATACAAACACTGCATACAATATATACTTATCACCCTTGTACTATTTTTACCACCCACCAGCATAATTTTTAAAAAAATATACATTCTGCCTTTCAGACACTTAAAAATAGATTACATTCAGGTACTGTATATATTTCCCTATTCCTAGAGGGCTTACAATCTAAAACCCATGGCTACTTAAGGGACCCAGCAATCACTGCAAGGGCTTTGCCTGCACTTGTGCACTTTCCTCTCCTGGCAAACTCCTACCCACCAACTGGGTTTCCATTTCCCACTGGGCAAGTATCCTATCCATAAACTACTTCCTAAATATTTCTGGGGACACTGTAACCGAACAATAACCTGAGGTGACAGAGTTCTCAGAAAGGCATCCGTAGACCATTTACTAAAAATACTGGGATACTAAACTAACTCACTAATCAGTCACCTTACAGTGTTAATATAATAAATTGTTATTTTTTATTTGAACAGGATTTACAGTGAACACAAAAAAGGATTGAAAGATTGCAAACAACAAATAGAGAAAATGAAATTGCTCCTTAGAAGTGCAGCATCAGTCTCTCACAAGACACTGCATGAGGTATGTGATATCAGAATAGAAGAGAATAGCAGTGGAAGAAAAGGATTGACACTTCTCAATGGAAGATGTCATGAGTCTAACAGAACTCTCATGCTCTCATGGTACAGTGTTCTTTGTGTGTACCTCTTTCTTGAAAGAGTCTCTACAAGTGGAGACGATTGCCAGTACTGCTTCCTATCCTGGGAAGGTGGCTGGGGTGCAAGGTCAGGCTGTTCAAGATTGGAGAGGTTATGGCTTGGAGTACACAAAAGTGATTCCTAAGACTTTTGCTGAGGATTTCCAAGTTTCCTGCGACTCATTTCAGAAGGATGTGCCTTTGTGGGAGTTCAGAGAGAATGCAGTCTAAAAAGGGAAGGTCCTGGGAGTTACTGACTGAAAAAAATAATCAGCCAGAGACTCATCTGTTTGAATATTAGAAGAGAAACAGAATTAGAGAGAAATAGAAAGTAGGAGAGCTACATTCAGAGAAACATGTATCAGGGAATGTTCCCGGAAGGAAGAGGTGTCTAATCATAAGAACATAAGATTTGTCATATTGGGTCAGACCAAAGGTCCATCAAGCTCAGTATCCTGTTTCCAACAGTGGCCAATCCAGACAGGATCCCAAAAGGCTGATAGATTACTGTGGTGAATTTCTGGATTTCAGGTTTGAAATCCTTAGTTAGGTTATGCTAACTGCCATCATATGGCAAGACTGTGCTTTTTAGGCCTAACTAGTAACAGCTAAAAGGCAGAAGTACTGAAAATTACGTAGCTACAGAATGCTATTAATATATTTACAGTATATAATCTTTAGTAGCAAAAGCCTAACCATATATGGAGGAAGTTAAAGTTGTTTATTCCAAAAAGTAATGGTTATTTCTTAGGAAAAAGTAAGGGTATGCATAAGTATTAGTTATACGGAATTATTTATAATTGAGAATTTAATGAATATTGATGTGTCATAAATATTCATGTAGAGTATGATAAACTGACTATTGATTTAGCCAGTGCTTATCACTGTCCTAAGTTCATATATAAGGTGTGAAATATTACTGAGTCACTCAGAGCTCTCATCTTCTGTTAGCTGCTGGTGGCATTATTTTGTCTGTGTGTGCACAATCAGATAACAGAACAAGGAAGAAAGCTAATTGCTTTCTGTTTTCTTAGAGATAAAAGATTTTTCTTTAAAGCTTTTAAATTGGTACAAACAGATGTGCATAAAGCCAGGCCAAAGGGCCTCTCAGGCAAGTCCCATTTAAGGGATTTTCCACATTACATATTGCTTATCCCAGGGATATGCAATGGATTTTCCCAAGTCCACCTTAATAATGGTTTATGGGTTTTTCTTCCAAGGACTTGTCAAAACCTTTCTTTTTTTTTTATAAACCCAGCTACACTAACAACTTTTACCATATCCTCTGGTAATAAATTCCAGTGTTTATTTATGGGTTGAGTAAAAATATTTTTCCTATTTGTCTTAAATATATTATCTAGTAAATTCATTCATGTCCCTTAGTCTTTACACTTTTTAAAGAGTAAACAACCAATTTGTATTTACCCGTTCCACTCCATTCATTATTTTATGGACCTCTATCATATTTCCCTTCTGCCGTCTCATCTCCAATCTGTAGATCCCTAACCTCTTTAGACTTTCTTCATAGGGGAATCGTTCCACCTTCTTTATCATTTTGGCTGCCCTTCATTGTACCATTTCTAATTCCGTTGTATCTTTTTTGAGATACAATGACCAAAATTACACACAATCCTGAAGATGCAGTTGCAACATGGAGTGATATAGAAGCATTATAATTATTCCCTGTTTTATTCCTTTCCTAATAATTCCTAGCATTCTATTTCCTTTCTTGGCTGCTGCCGCACACAGAGCAAAGGATTTCAACATGTTATCCAAGATGCCTAGATCTTTTTCCTGGGTGATGACTCCCAGTGTGAAGACTTGCATTGTACAGCTATAATTTAGGTTGTTCTTCCCTACGTGTATTACTTTGCACTTGTTTACATTAAATGTCATCTGCCATTTGGATGCCGGCTTCCCAGTCCCTTGTAATCAGCCACAATCCTCTTGTGATTTAACAGTTTTGAATCATTTTGTATCACCAGCATATTTAAACATCTTACTCGTTCCTATCTCCAGGTCATTTATAAATATATAAAAAAGCAGCGGTCTCAGTACAGATCCCTGGGGCACTCCACTATTTACCTTTCTCCATTGAGAAAATTGACCATTTAGCTCAGCTCTCTGTTTTCTATCTTTTAACCCGTTCTCAATCCACAATAGAAGATTGCCTTCTATCCCACAACTTTTTAATTTCCTAAAGAGTCTTTCATAAGGTACTTTCTCAAACGCTTTCTGAAATCCAGACACACTTTATCAACTGGCTCAGTTTTATCCATGTTTATTCACGCTTTAAAAAAAAAAAAAAAAAAGCAGATTGGTGAGGCTATATCCATGTTGGCTTTGTGCCATTAAACTTTGACTACCTATATTTTCAGCAATTTTGTTCTTTATAATAGTTTCAACCATTTTTCCTGGCACTGATGTCAAGCTCACTAGTCTGCAGTTTCTTGGTTTACCCCTGGAACCCTTTTTAAATACTGTACTGATGCACTAAGCCATAATATACTAGCTATTTATTTTGTTTTCCTGAAATCAGTGACCAGCAACAGCTAGAGAGTGGAGTGTGGTTTTTTTGTACTTTACTGGTTTCAGATGAACTCCAGGTAAGAAAATCATTAAGGGTCCTGAAGCCTCTATTCCCTCTGTCCGGGAAAAATCAAGAAACATGGATACTGCTCTAGTCCATGACAGCCCCTGCATGCCAGAAGAAGTTGGGGCAGGATCTACAACACCACTACTTTACCTTTGTTTTGTCTATAAATTTGAATGCAGTACTTTTCAGTTATATCTGAGGATCCTGGCAATCTCTTAGTCACGATCTAGCTGTTTTATTAGGCGGACCTCAGAATCAAATATAGATTACATTACATTTCCTGTCATACAGTTTTCCTGTCAGCACCAAGCTTTAAATACCAGCTGAAAGGTTCACTTGCTTTCTGTCTCTTGGCCATAACCGAAGGTCTTTCATTTTTTCACTGTCTCTCCAACAGACTCTCAGCAGCAGCATGATATCAGCAGTTTGTTCTGAATCTGGGATTAATCCCCATCAGCTCCAGCTGCTGCTGCTGACTATGGATCACTGCATTGTTATACTGCTACCTGCTGTCCAGCTCAAAATCATCAGAAAAGGAAAAAAAGTTCTCAAAGAGAAAGAAGTTTTACATGGCACACAAATAACAGTTACAGCAGTCACATACCTGGAGGGAGGGCAAGGACCACAGTGAAGACCCAGGTCACAGGATGACTTCCAATGGAGTAGGTTGGCCTCCACAGGTGGTACCTTGCTGGGTAGGACCTGAGGCACTGTGTAGTAGCTGGAGGCAGAATGAGGTCAGGCAGGTTGAGATGAGGGCAGGCAATGTTTAGGCATAGGCGAGAATCAATCTGAGGTCAGGGTAGGCAATGTTCAGGCACAGGTGCAGACTTTGTGCTGATATGATGAATCCAAGGAATGGAAATTCCTGCAGTTCGAATGCACATTTTTCTAGCTTGCCATATAGCTTGCCATACAGCATGCGTAGATGCTGAAGCACCATCTTTACTTGTGAGTGGTGTGCTTGGAGACTTGGCGAATAAATTAGAATATTGTCCAGGTACACTATTATGAAGATCTACAGCAGGTCCCAAAATACGTCATTAATGAAGTTTTGGAAGATAGCCAGGACATTGCCTAAGCCAAACGGCATTACTAATTATTCATAGTGGCCATCCCAGGTGTTGAAGGTGATTTTCCACTCATCATCATCACATATACGAATGAGGTTGTATGTCCCCTGAAGATTCAGCTTGGCAAATATCACAGCCCTTGGAGTTGGTCAAATAGTTTCAGTTTCAACGAAAGTGGGTAACTGTTCTTAACAGTGATGGCATTCACCCTAAGGTAATCAATGTATGGGCATAGGGAACTATCCTTCTTGCATACAAAGAAAAGTCCAGTGCCAGCTGGGGATAAGGAGGGTCTAATGAAGTCCTGCTCAAGATTCTCCCAATTATATAGCAACATGGCTTCAGATTCAGGAATGGATAATGGGTATACTCTACCCCGAGGCAGCATCTTTCCAGTCAATAAGTCTATTGCACAGTCATAAGGTTTTAGCTTGTTTTTTTGTTTTTTTTTACTGAAGACATCTGCAAATGCTGCATAGGACTGGGGCAATCTGGGCAGGTCTGAAAGATCTGAGAGCCTAAGCTGCAGAGATGGGGGATATAAAATGCAGGCACTTCTGGAAGCAGTGGAGGCTCCAGGAACAGATCCTCCATGTCCCCAGCTGACCACTGAATTGTGTTGTAGCAAAGGCAGTCCAAGAATGATCAAATTGACAGACTTCAGGAGAACCAAAAATTAGATACTATGTTACCGAACCTTATGGCACCTATATAAACGGACAAATTGTAGTATCATTACTTTTATGTGCCTTAATGTAAACTGTTGTGACGGTCCCCACCAAATGACGGTATAGAAAAGATTTAAAATAAATAAATAAATAAATAAATAAAATGGTGGAGTAGACCCAGTGTTACAGTCAAAGATTCTGTGGTGAAGCAGATGGCTCCTGAGAAGGGATCCCCATAAATTGAAGAGATATAGATATCTTTTTCCAGGGGTAGAAGGGTGATATTGAACTTTTCACTTGTGCATCGCTAATGAAATTGCCTAAATCCACAAATGCCTCTGTGAAGAAGTTCGCTGTAGCGGAGTACAGGTGAACTATCCAGACAATTCTTTGTAGAGGAGAGGGAAATGCAGCGCCTACAGTTATCTCTCCTATCAATCCTAGGATTGGGTGTTTCCTGACTTCTCAGGGCAAAAGACAGCATAGTGACACTTTCTGGTATAATACAGACATAAATTGTGAGTTCTTCTCTGGCGTTTCTCCTCTTCCGAGAGCTTAGAGCATCCCTGATGCATGGGCTCCTCATCCAGTGAAGACTACAGGATGCTCTGAGCTGGGGATAATAGAGGCTTTTGAAACTTGGGTGCCAGGCGAGTGGTGTTTGAGGGGCTCCTGTTCTCGGGATCTCTCCTGGAAGTGCATGTCAGTTTTCAGACACAAAGATATTAAGACATTCAGCCTTGTGGGGGTGTCTCGATCTGCCAATCTGATCCAACAGGCCCTGCCAGACTACAGTCTGTGCTTCCCATTCCAGGTATGCTTGGACGTTAGGGTTCAGAATGGTATGGCATATTTTCTTATAATCATGGAGCCCTGATTCAGCTGGAAAAGCTTTGAGGCTGATGAGGATGCTCGGTCAGGCTTGATAAAGACCCTTCTGAAATACCTTAGAAATGTCTGAAGGTTGGGCTGCAGTGGTGTACTAATTTTGATGGGGTGGGGATGGAAAGGCCTGGCTTCAATCTTAGATTTTAGTAAGAGGAAGGGGGTTTGTCGATCTCGGGACATTTTGGCTTTTTTACAGAAATGTGGGGGGGAATGAAAGGCCCAGTAAGGCAGCTTTAATATTAGGTGAGAGGACACAGCAAATTGGGCCTTAGGCTCTTTTAGTTCTTTTTCTTTTTTTTTAAACAAAAGCACTACTTACCCGGATATCTTTTGAAGATGCACCAGAAAGCATGCATTATTCTGCTTTTGGCACCCACTCCAGAGAGCTTACATGTGTAGTGTAATAGTAAGCAGGTTGGTTCCATGTACTATTCCACCTTTGGTAATTACCCCAGAGAGCTTACATGTACCTGGCCCCAGACACCTAACATTTGATTGCATATTAATATTTTAGTTATTTAAAATTTCTTGTATACCACATTCTCTAATAACGTACATAATTCATGTTTGCCACAGAAAAGCTGAGAGAAGCACAATATCCACCAAAAATGTGACTTCAGTTTTACTCCTAACCTGACCCAGGTGTTATATTTCCGAAAAAACAAGCCTTAAAAAAATCTCCCTTCTAATGTGGCTCTCTATATTGCCTTGCTTCGGTATTCCCTAAGAAAGACATGAGAGATAAACATGCCAGAAATGATATTCAAAGGTGATAATTCAGAAGAAATGAAACAAATCTCAGAGAACCTCGAATGTATTAGGGCAAGTTGACAAAGAAAAGCAAATCACCTGGACCAGATGGTATATATATCCCAGAGTGCTAAAAGAACTGAGAAATGAAACTGCAGACCTGCTACTGGAAATTTTTAAACTATCATTAACATCGTCTATGGTACCTGAAGACTGGAGGGTTGCTAATGTAACACCAATTTTTAAATTGGGATCCAGGAAACTACAGACCAGTGAGTCAGACATACGTGCCAGGCAAAATGGTACAAACTATCATAGAAAACAAAACTGCTGAATATATAGATAGGCATAGTTTAAAGGGGACAAAGCCAACATAGATTTAGCCAAGGGGAGTCTTGCCTCACCAATTTGCTTCATTTTTTTGAGGGCGAAAACAAACATGTGGATAAAGGTGAGCCAGTTGATATAGCGTATCTGGATTTTCAGAAAACAATTGCCAAATTCCCTCATGTGAGACTTTAAAAAGTCATGGGATGGGGGCAATGTCCTATTGTGGACTGTCAACTGGTTAAAAGATAGAAAACAGAGAGTAGGGCTATATAGTAAATTTTCCCAAAAGAGAAAGGTGAATAGTGGAGTGTCCCAGGGATCTATCTGGGATCAATGCTTTTAAATATATTTATAAATGACCTGGAAATGGGAACAAGTAGTGAGGTGATCAAATTTGTCAATTACACAAAACTATTCAAAGTTATTAAATCACAAGAGGATTGTGAGAAATTGCAAGAGGACTTTGCAAAACTGAAATTTAATGTGGACAAGTGTAAAGTGATGCCCTTAGGGAAGAGTAACCCAAATTATAGCTACACAGTGCAAGGTTCCACATTAGGAATCACCATTCAGGAAAAGGATCTAGGTTACTGTTGATAATACGTTGAAATCTTCTGCTCAGTGTGCAGCAGCAGTCAAGAAAGCAAATAGAATGCTAGGGATTATTAGGAAAGGAATGGAGAATAAACAGAGAATATCATAATGCCTCTGTATTGGTCCATGGTGCGACCTCATCTTGAATATTGTGTGCAGTTCTGGTCACCATGTCTCAAAAAAGATATAGCAGAATTTGAAAAGTTACAGAGGACGACCAAAATGATAAAGGGGATGGAATGATTCACCTATGAGAAAAGGCTAACGAGGTTAGGAGTCTTCAGTTTGGAGAAGAGACAGCTGAGGGGAGATATAATAGAGGTATATAAAATAATGAATGGAATGACTAAACAATCAGTTGTTTACTCTTTCAAAAAGTACAAAGACTAGGGGACACACAGTGAAGTTACTAGGTAATACATTTAAAACTAATAAGAATAAATATTTTTTTACTCAATGCATAATTAAGCTCCAGAATTCATTACCAGAGGATGTGCTAAAAGCTATTACTGTAACTGTGTTTAAAAAAGGTTTGGACAAGTTCCTGAAGGAAAACTCCATAAGCCATTATTAAGGTGGAGTTGCAGATATCCACTCTGAATTCTTGGGATAAGCAGCTTGGAATCTATCTACCCCTTGGGATCCTGCCGGTACTTGTGACCTGAATTGGCCACTGTTGAAAAGAAGATACTGGGCTGATGGAGCCTTGGTCTGACCCAGTATGACAAGTCTTATGTTCTTATATAGCTAATACCCTCTTTTATATGCTATTTGCATGCACCCATGCTAAGCATACTGTGGATTTCATAGCACAGGAGTTTTTGGTGCTAAAATTCACATTATTTATTTATTTATTTTTAATTTTTATATACCGACATTCTTGTATAATATACAAATCATACTGGTTTACATTAAAACAGGAGATGCAGGAAAAAAATACATTTAACATATATTACATGCCCAAACAAAGTTAGTGCTGAAAAGCGGAGTGGAAGGACGAGCTAAGGGTCTGGACAGGCAGCAGATGAAAAAGAACCAGAAGCCAAGTCGAAGTCAAACCAGAGAAGCAAGCTGAAGAGGGAGCAGGAGCAGGAACAGGAACTGGAGAACAAAGGATCAGGAGCAGCAACTAGTAGGGATGTGAATCGTGTCCTTGATCGTCTTAACGATCGATTTCGGCTGGGAGGGGGAGGGAATCGTATTGTTGCCGTTTGGGGGGGTAAAATATCGTGAAAAATCGTTAAAAATTGTTAAAAATCGAAAAATCGAAAAACCGGCACATTAAAACCCCCTAAAACCCACCCCCGACCCTTTAAATTAAATCCCCCACCAAATAACTTAAATAACCTGCGGGTCCAGCGGCGGTCCGGAACGGCAGCGGTCCGGAACGGGCTCCTGCTCTGAATCTTGTCGTCTTCAGCCGGCGCCATTTTCCAAAATGGCGCCGAAAAATGGCGGCGGCCATAGACGAAAAAGATTGGACGGCAGGAGGTCCTTCCGGACCCCCGCTGGACTTTTGGCAAGTCTCGTGGGGGTCAGGAGGCCCCCCACAAGCTGGCCAAAAGTTCCTGGAGGTCCAGCGGGGGTCAGGGAGCGATTTCCCGCCGCGAATCGTTTTCGTACGGAAAATGGCGCCGGCCATACGCGTATGGCCGGCGCCATTTTCCGTACGGAAAATGGCGCCGGCAGGAGATCGACTGCAGGAGGTCGTTCAGCGAGGCGCCGGAACCCTCGCTGAACGACCTCCTGCAGTCGATCTCCTGCCGGCGCCATTTTCCGTACGGAAACGATTCGCGGCGGGAAATCGCTCCCTGACCCCCGCTGGACCTCCAGGAACTTTTGGCCAGCTTGTGGGGGGCCTCCTGACCCCCACGAGACTTGCCAAAAGTCCAGCGGGGGTCCGGAAGGACCTCCTGCCGTCCAATCTTTTTCGTCTATGGCCGCCGCCATTTTCGGCGCCATTTTGGAAAATGGCGCCGGCTGAAGACGACAAGATTCAGAGCAGGAGCCCGTTCCGGACCGCTGCCGTTCCGGACCGCCGCTGGACCCGCAGGTTATTTAAGTTATTTGGGGGGGGGTTCGGGAGGGTGGGGGATTTAATTTAAAGGGTCGGGGGTGGGTTTTAGGGGGTTTTAGTGTGCCGGCTCACGATTCTAATGATTTATAACGATAAATCGTTAGAATCTGTATTGTATTGTGTTCCATAATGGTTTAAGACGATATTAAAATTATCGGACGATAATTTTAATCGTCCTAAAACGATTCACATCCCTAGCAACTAGACACTCAGCGAGTCGACCTGTTGCGAAGGCAGGGAACTGTGATTCTGGCTGAGTTTAAATACCCCTGGGCGTCTGACATCATCTTAGGGGCCGAGGTTTCCCACCACAGCCCCTTTAAATCCCAGTCCCTTGCATGCGAGCGTGCCTAAGGGGCGAGGTTTTGAGGAGGAAGTCGGCGATGTCTCCCTCGTAGGGAGAGCACCGCGGGAAGGCCCATCCGCGGCCCGGAGCTGCACGGAGAATGCCGCGACAGACCGGAGCAGGGCAGCAGGTGAGGTGGACAACAGTACCCCCCCACTCTGGGGGTCTTGGTTTACTCGGATGATCCCAATGGAATTGATGAAGAAGGGATTTGTCCAGGATGTTGGAAGCAGGCTCCCATGTGTTCTCCTCTGGACCACAACCTTCTCATGAAACGTGGAATGCGTTGTAAATTTTCAAAGTGGGCGGAAGGCGCAAACGGTAAGTCCCCACTCGTTCCGTGACCACAAAAGGACCAATATATCTAGATGCCAAGCACATGGAAGGAATTCGGAGACAGATATGCCTGGTGCTCACCCATACTCTATCTCCAGGGTTGAAACAGGAGCAGGATGACGATGTTTGTCAGTGTTTCGCTTGGCGGTGGCAGCCATTTGCTGAAATTTAGTTTGTGTGGATTCTCAGAGAGAGCGCAGCTGCTGAGCAGTGAGTTGGGCCGCAGGTGAGGGTACCGCCAGTGGAAGCAGCAAAGGAGGCTTGAGTTGCTTGCCATAAACAAACTGGAAGGGGGAAGCCCCGGTTTCAGAGTGAACGTGGTGGTTGTACGAGAACTCTGCCCATGGTAGTAGGGACACCCAATCATCCTGTTTGTCCCCCAAGAAGGAACGGAGGAAGGCTTTTAGTGAACGATTAGTTCGTTCCGCTTGTCCACTGTCTTGCGGATGGAAAGCAGATGTGAAGTCCAAGCAAACCCAAAACGTTTTACAAAGGTCCTCCAGTATTTGGCTGTAAATTGTGAGCCATGATCTGAGGCAATGTGTAGTGGAAGTCCATGTGTGCAGAAAATATGCTGGGTAAAGAGCTGTGCCAGCTCGGGGGCAGTAGGAAGTTTAGCGAGTGGCACGAAGTGAGCCATCTTAGAAAACCTGTCCACAGTGACCAAAATGACGGTCTTCCCTTCGGACAGAGGCAGATCTACTACAAAGTCTGTAGAGAGGTGTGTCCATGGTTCTGCAGGTATGGGAAGGGTTGTAGAAGACCCCAAGGACGACCCAGCAAGGGTTTCTGTCTTGCACAGGTGGGGCATGAGCTGACATATGCTTGGACGTCCTGCTTGACGTGTGGCCACCAGTAATACTGTGTTAACAGCTCCAAGGTTCGTGCCCTACCTGGATGCCCTGCCATTAGAGAGTTGTGAGCCCAGGAGAGGACTTCTCTTCGTAGACAGGCAGGAACAACCGTCTTGCCAATGGGGACTACATCAGCAGCGGCTACGATGACCTTAGCTGGATCTAAGATTGTTATTATTTGTGATAATTGTGGGTGGATCCTTGGGCCGGTGGCAGATGACCACGCCCACAGGGGAAGGCCCTGAGAGGGGCCACCGGTCAGGCTCAGAGTTGGGAGACAGACACACACTAGATCTTTTATTAAACTGTATAGTGAACCACCAGAGGTGGCAGTAGTGAGCTGGAAGAGCCAGGCTGGGCTGTAGTCCCTCAGGAACTGGAATAGCGATCCCAGGATGGCTGAGCTGTAGAGAAACTGAATATAGTGAGTAGGCAGAGTATGCAGAGTTCAGGAACAGAACCTTGATGGTAACACTCACACAATATTCTCTTGAAGCAGCCCAGGGGCTGGAATGAAGTAGGCCCTCGAGGAGCGAGTACCTGGTTCCAGGGAAAGCTCTGAGAGAGAGATGGTAACTCACTGGTGTTGTAGGCAGCGGTGACTTCCTGGCAGAAGTTATATTCGGTAGCAGGTCCGGGAACGTGGGCCCTCGAGGAGCGAGTACATGTTCCAGACTGCGACAGTGAATTGGTTGGGGTGCAAGGTAAAATGCTAGAGCAGGTTGTCCAACTCTGGTCCTGAAGGGCCACAAACCATTCTGGTTTTCAGGCTATCTTTAATGAATATGATTTGTTATGGAACCCTGCCTGCGGAGCTAACCCCCCGCGAGCAGGCACTCACCTTCCCCATGCTTCTCCCGACATGGCATGGACGCGGCCGGAGCCGCGGACTTGCCGTTCCCCCCGCAGCCCGGAGGTAGCCATCTGTTCCTCTCTTCACTGCAGCCGGAGCTGCGGACTTCTCTGTCCTTCTTCACGGCACGGAGCCGCCGCCGCCGCCATCTGTCCTCTTCGGGGGGGGCTGGAGGCTGCAGCTCCGGGCTGGATTGGTGGCTGGAGCCGCTGCCGTCATCAGGGCCTGCGTCCTGGCCCAGCCCTGCTCTCTACGCGAGGACATCAGTGCAGGTCGCTGTCCGCAGTCCTGCACAAGTTCCTCCTTCCTCCTAGGCGCGCAGCTGTGCCTCTCTACAGAATTTAAAGGGCCAGACACAGGAAGTGTGCTGGCCCTACCTTTGGACTGATTTCCTGCCTAGCCCTATAAAAGGGCTGTATTCGCATTTCGTCTCCTTGCATCGGAGTTACTTCACTCTGGAGGCTCCTGCCTGCCAGAGCTCCATCAGGTCTTCTTCGTGGAGCTCCTCTTCATTTCGTCTCTTCATGTCACGTCAAGTCATGTCTCGTGCCTGAGGTCCTCGTCCAGGTGTCCTGGTGTTTCATCTCCTGGTGTTCTGCCCTTCTTGGTGTTTCGCTTCAGTGCTCTTGAGCCTTCCGTTCTGCCGGCCGTGGATCTCCAGGTGACGCTTCTTCGTCGTGGGAGATGCCGGCAGTGGACTTCTGGTCCCTGCGCTCCTGAGCTTCATGACCTGCCAGCCTTTGTGGTGCTTCGGGCAACATCTGGCTCTGTCGTCTGAGTGCCACTTTCGACTGGATTCTTCCCTGCGCTCATCCCGTTCTCAGCGTGGTCCGTGACCAGCTTCCTCGGGCTGTGTAGGGCGCGCAGTGGGATAGGGTGCTCCGCGACCAGCCCATTGGGTCCGCCCATGAAGGTGGGCTGAGTAGGGCACCCTGAGAGACAGTGCCAATGTTCACCCTCCCAGCTTCTCGTCTCATCTGGACTTCGTCAAGTGCCTTGTCTCATCCTGGATGCCATTGCATCAGTATTGGTGTCATGTCTTTGCTTCAACTTCTTGTTCCTGATGTCGTCGCATCGACCCTGGTCCGGGATGACGTTGCATCGACCATTGGTCCGTGATGTCTTCGCATCAGCCTTGGTGTCATGTCCTCAACTACCTTGGTGTCATATGTCTTGTTCCAGCCCTCGTCTCTGATGCCGTCCGCATCAGCCTTGGTGTCATGTCTTCGTCTGCGATGCCGTAGCATCGACTTTGGTGTCATGTCTTCATGTCAAAACCCGTCTGCCCTCATCCTCAGGCCAGGCCTGCTGCTCCATGCTGATCTAAGTGGCAGGTCTGAAAGGGCTCGGAATTGGGTCAGAGGACCATTCACATTCCAACATCATCTTGTTGTTGGCCTTGGGAGCATACAGGCCTGGCAGAGGGTAAGACCGTCAGCCATGCTGGAACACGCCGTCAACCCTCAGTTCAGTCCTGGATCCGTCTGGGGTCGGGCTGAGGCCCAAGGGCACACTAAAAACACCCTTCACGTAACATGATTGACATAGATTTGCATACAGTTTGAGGCAGCATGCACACAGGTTTATCTCATGCATATTCAATAGTGTTATCCTGAGAAACTGACGGGTATGTAGTCCTTGAGGATCCCAGTTGGACACTCCTGTGCTGCAGGGTCTAGGTGTATTGGCAAAATACACATGTAATTAAGTATGTTCAGAATCATATATGGATATACTTTTTATAATTACTTGCTTCCTTATTAAATCTGTGTTATTTTGCACATGTTATATCTTTATATGCACCTAAAATATATGCATGTTTGTTTATTAAGTAGGAAGAGAGAGGATTTTCTTGCATTGAAAATGTGTGTTTACTGCCAACAAATGGCATGCTTTTGTGGCAGAAATACATGGTATTTTATAAACACCCACCACACAGTTTATAAAGTATTGCATAAGTTTCTAAGCGTTTCACTTACATGCGCAAATTGTGATTCACAGAAAGTGTTAAAAGTTGGGATTTTTAATTCAATTATATTGTAATCTCTGCTCTGATGCTTGTTTGTTCTTAAAAATATTTTTTTGGGTGTTCAATAGTACACAGTTAGTAAAATATGGCAAATATTTGAGGATGGAAAATAGCCTAATGTTTTTTTTACAAAGGGTTAATCCGTTAGTTTGAAAACTTTTGTTAAACAACATTAAATCAATGCAGGATCACACAGGGAAGATTATTGATGACCTACATGCCAGTCATTGGCCTTTATTAACCCTTCAGTTGTATTCACCTTGTAATTTAAAAACTCTTTGTAAATTAATTTTTGGTTTGGCTTGGTTGCAAGTAGTAAAACCCAACTGTCTAATAGGTGACATGTGTCTAAAAAAAACATATGAGACCCTACTTTCCTCTAGATCAATCATCCATGAAATAACTAATTGAACTTTTTGTTTTTCTAGCAATTTTTTAGAAATACAATACAATTGAATTTGTAAACTAAGACAAAAAAGAGGGGAAGAACATAACCAAATGTAATAAGCAAAGAAGTCGATGCTATCTAGCTGCAATATTCCAAATTAATGTATATCCTGAAACACGCATTGCACTTCAGTTTTGAAACCATGTGTTGTATTACTGCAGCACATATGTTCATGATTTCAGCTGCAAGCACTTGGTCTGTTTATCAGAAAACCAGCTGACCCGAACAAGATCCTGGCTAGGTCAAAGGCCCAGAGCGGACCATCTTTCTCAAATTTTTACCCTTGTGAAAACTAGAAGTTCAGGTCAAAGCATTCAACAGATTGCAGCTCTCAAACAACCATTGATTAAATTAGCTGTACATTTATCAACTGCAGAAAGAACAGTCCTTAACCTTCACTCCAGAGGCTTAAAAGAGCTGTACTTCAATCAATTTTTTTTAAAACTTGGGCTTAATTTCCCCCAGACATGTTCTCATTAAACAGTGTTGCTCATCTGCCTTAAACTAACATGGGCATGCAGGACTCACAATATTCCTTCCAGTTCCCTTAAAAAATACATACAGACTCCAACATGGTGTTCAGTTTATTGCATATAACATGAAACCCGAATCAAATAACAACACAAGCAACATGGCCCAAACCACACCCCTCCCTTTGGGTAGTCTCAAGATGACCAACTGCCGCATCTCAAAAGCAAGACATCTTCAGCCCAACCAATACCCCAGCTGCTCTTCAGCAGTCAGTGTCAGCTGCTGAGTCCTCTTTGCCACACCAGAGTAGAGGGCACTAACATTACAGTTGCTGACCTCACATACTACCCCTGGCATCATGCAGTAGGGATGTGTATTCATACATCCATTCATTTGAATTGTTTTGCCATTAAGCACATATCTAACGAATGGAGGCGAGGTGCACAAAACTAATGGTGTGCAAATATTCTATGGGCGCCCATATACACGCACACCATTCGTATTGTGCATCCATTTGTTAGATATCGCTTTGCCATGAAACGTGGCGAAATGAATCGAAACGAATGGATGCACAAATGCACATCCCAATCGTGCAGCAGCCCTCCAGGCAACCATGCCAACCGTGTCAATGCCCACATAACAAAGGCAGCCATACCACAATGTAACATAACTTAGGTTCAGGTTCACCACCACTGATGAGGACATTTGCAGCACAATCCTGGATCCCCCACACTGCAGCCTAAATCTGCATATTAAACACTGCTTCAAAAGCCTCCTATAAAGAATTATTAAAAAGGTCAAGTTCATCGTCAGATAAATGAATTCAATCTGAATTGTGAAGGCCAGGACATCCAACCAACGCCCGATCGTGACATACCCGTACATCTCCTTGGCTACCACCCAATTACTGACCTAGTGATTGACCTTTTTAACATAAGATCATATGAACATAAGAAATTGCCATACTGGGTCAGACCAAGGGTCCATCAAGCCTAGCATCCTGTTTCCAACAATGGCCAATCCAGGCTACAAGTACCTGGCAAGTACCAAAACACTAAGTAGATCCCTGCTATTGATGCTAGTAATAGCAGTGGCTATTCTCTAAGACAATTTGATTAATAGCAATTAGTGGACTTCTTCCTCCAAGAACTTATCCAAACCTTTTTAAACCCAGCTACACTAACTGCCATAACCACATCCTCTGGCAATAAATTCCAGAGCTTAATTGGGTGTTGAGCGAAAAAGAATTTCTTCTCCGATTATTTTTAAATGTGCTACTTGCTAACTTCATGGAGTGCCCCCTAGTCCTTCTATTATCCGAAAGAGTAATAACCGATTCACATTTACCCATTGTAGTCCTCCATGATTTTAAAGACTCTATCATATCCCCTCTCTCAGCAGTCTCATCTCCATGCTGAACAGTCCTAACATATTTAGCCTTTCCCTCATAGGGGAGCTGTTCCATCCTCTTTATCATTTTGGTTGTACCTTCTTCAGTGCAACTATATTTTTTTGAGATGCAGCGACCAGAATTGTACACAGTATTCAAGGTGTGGTCTCACCATGGAGCCATACAGAGGCATTATGACATTTTCCATTTTATTCACCATTCCCTTCTTAATAATTCCTAACATTGTTTGCTTTTTGATTGCTGTAGCATACTGAGCCAACGATTTCAATGTACTATCCGCTATGATGCCTGGATATTTTTCCTGGGTGGTACCTCCTAATATTGAAGCTAACATCGTGAAACTACAGCATGGGTTATTTTTCCCTATGCTCATCACCTTGCACTTGGCCACATTAATTTCATCTGCCATTTGGATGCCCAATCTTCCAGTATCGCAAGGTCCTCTTGCAATTTATCACAATCTGCTTGTGATTTAACTACTCTGAATAATTATGTTTCATCTGCAAATTTGACTAGCTCACTTGTCGTGTCCTTTTCCAGTTCATTTATAAATGTACTGAAAAGCACCGTCCAAGTACAGATCCCTGAGGCACTCCACTGTTTACCCTTTTTAACTGAGAAAATTGAGGGCATTTAATCCTACTCTCTGTTTCCCTGTCTTTGTAATCCACGAAAGGACATCACCTCCTATTCAATAAATTTTTAGTTTCTTAGAAACCTCTCATGAGCGACTTTTCAAACGCCTTCTGAAAATCAAATACACTACATCTACTGGTTCACCTTTATCCACATGTTTATTAACCTCTCCAAAAAAATGAAGCAATTTGTGGAGGCAAGAATTCCCTTGGAGAAATCCATGCTGACTGTGTTCCATTAAACCATGTCTTTCTATATGCTCTGAGATTTTGATCTTTAGAATAGGTTCACTGATCTATAGTTTCCCAGATTGCCCTGGAATCCTTTTTAAATATTGGGGTTAAAGTGGCCACCGTCCAGTCTTCAGGTACAATGGATGATTTTTAATGTTAGAGTACACATTTTAAGTAATAGATCTGAATTGTCATTTTTGAGCTCATTCAGAACCATGGGTGCATACCATCTGGTCCAGGTGATTTGCTACTCTTTAGTTTTGTCAATCTGGCCTACATCTTCCAGGTTCACAGTGATTTGGTTCAGTTCATCTGACTTATCACCCTTGAAAACCATCTCCAGAACCGGTGTCTCCCCAACAGCCTCATTAGTAAACACAGAAGCAAAGAATTCATTTAGTCTTTCTGTAATGGCCTTATCTTCCCTAAGAGCCCCTTTAAACCCTTCGATCATCTAACGCAGTGGTCCCCCAACCTTTTTTGCAACAGGGACCGGCTTCAAGCAAGACCATTTTTCCATGGCCCGGCAGGGCGGGGTGGGGGTGGGGCATGGGCGGGGCTATGGAGGGGGTTGGATTTTAGTGCACACATCATTTAATTATGACATTTATAATGTGAATGTGACTCAACTCACCATAGGTTCTCACATGCATGACACACTGACCCATGATCATCACGGGGCTAGATGTAAAAGTACAGTTTGCATCCACGGGAACCCCCCTGACCCACAATAATGGATGTAAAGCAGAATTATGACATTCCCCATACAACTCACCCTACAAAAAGATATTCTGGTTCTGGTGTCATCTCAGTAACAGCAACTCAAACTCCTTCTACTTCCAGGCTCAATAGCCCTACTTATGAAAAGACAGCAGTTTACCACCAATGCATGTCCTCTTGAGAAAACACAACAAATAAGACTGATACAAACGCTTACATGCTAGTAAAATATCTCATCTCGGTAACAGACAGAACCGACCTAACATATTCCCAGGATCTGTAGTAATGCACATAAACTAATCCGCACACAGTTACACCTGTATTATGGAATACACTCAAACAGGAGCAACCCTATCTATGAAAAAGGCAACACTACAAATATTAAATCAGGTCCTAAAAACCAATACACCTCTTATTAGGAAAACAGAACTAACAAGCAGCTATAGATCCCCACACAGAAATAATTGTAAAACTATACTATAAGCAGAATAAATGTTTCAAAACAGCTTTGAACAGAATAACATCCAACAATTAAAAACTCATAAAAACTATTAAACATTTTCCAAACACCAATAAAATATTTCAAAAAAAGCAGACATCACACAATTAAAATGGCAGTCAAGAAAAATAAACTTAAAAAGCCACCTTTACTTACCCCTTCCAGCAGATCTCCTACTCCCCTTCCCTGCAGGCCGTGGCATACACCAGAAGCAGCAGTAGAAGCTAAGCTCTATACTTATGGTCCTCTTCCTTAGTGCCCATGTCTCTCTCACACACACACCATACCAGTCATGCTCCCATGACCAGTTTCTGTCTCTCACACACCAATCATCTCCCAAACAGTCTTTGGCACACACACACCAGTCACCTTCCTGAACAGTTTCTCTCATGCCATACACACAAACAGGCTTCCCACTCCCGTGTTCTACTTACATATATGGGCTTCTCACTCTCATAATCACTTTCTCTGTCTCTCTCTCACACACACACACTCACCAGTCTCTCACTCCCATGTTCTCTTCAGATATACAGGCTTCTCTCTCCCATGCTGTGTCTCACACACACCCAGGTTTCTCACTCCCATGCTCACTCTTCACATGCACAGGCTTCTCATTCCCATAATCACTTTCTTTCTCTCTCACTCACATACACACACACACCAATCACCTGATCTCGCTCATGCATACACACACACACACAGGCTTCCCACTCCCATGTTCTCTTTCAGATATACAGGCTTCTCCCTCCCATGCTGTGTCTCACACCGCACACCCAGGTTTCTCACTCCCATGCTCACTCTCTCCATGTGCACAGGCTTCTCATTCCCTGAATCACATTCTCTCATATTCACACACACCAGTCTTTTTCTCTCACACACACCGTCACCTTACCAACCAGTCTCTCTCTCTCATGATTCCACACTCACCCAGGTTTCTCACTCCCATGCTTCTTTCATTTCAACCCCCCCCACCCCCCAACACCAGGCTTCTTAAGCCCATGCTTTTCACATACCCAGACTACTCACTTCCATGCTTTCTCTCTCTCTCTCATACACACACACACACATCAGTCACCTCCCTGACTAATGTCTCACACTCTCACACACACATCAGTCATCTCCCTGAGCAATCACTTTCATTGTCTCTCACATACACACACAAACACACACACACACACACACACACACACATCAGCTCTCTAACCAGTCAATCACACACAGGCTGGCTGGCTGCTTCTCTCTCTTTCTCTCACTCACTTCCGCTCCCCCCCGAGCACAAATGGGAGCTGCAGCAGCCCCCGCAGGCCAAGAAAGAAGAATCCCATCGGCTGCGGGAGGCTCATGCTGCTGGACTCCTTTCTCGATTACCGGCTGCTTCAATTGCTCGGGGCCCAATGCTGCAGCCGCCGCTGCTACTTTATCACGCGGCACGGCTCTTTCTCCTTCCCGCGCACCGCATATCACTTCCTGTTCTGGGTCACGGGGGGCAGGCACAGGAAGAAGAAAAGGCCAGCCATGGTGTGCCACAAGCTTCTTCTAACACCGCTGCCGTTCCCCACTGGGCTTGAACGTGCTGATAGCCCGGCGGCAACGGCAGCGGGAGAGACCGGGAGCGCGCGACACACCTGCCTGTGCTTGGCGGTGCCGCTGACCGGCAAAAAAACCCCCATGGCCCGGTCCCGGTCTGCAGACCGGTGGTTGGGGACCCCTGATCTAACGGTCCAACTGACTCCTTCACAGGTTTCTTGCTTCAGATATATTTTAAAATTGTTTTATTAATGAGTTTTTACCTCTACGGTCAACTTCATTTCAAATTCTCTCTTAGCCTGCCTTATCAATGTTTTATAGTTAACTTGACAAACATATGTTATATCCTGATATGGTTGTGAACCCTGGATCGTAGTGAGAGCTGACTCCACCCACAGGGAGGAGCCCTGTGGGGACTCACCACGATAAGCATGGCCCCAGCTGAGATGGATACAGATAGTAATGAGACTTTATTAGACTGGAACATAGGTGAAGTACCCACAGAGTTGGAAGAGAGACACAGTCCAGAGTAGTAAGTTTGCTCAATGATGATATCCTTGGTAGTGGCCCGGAGCGGGGAATGCCAGGGTACTCCTCCTCCAGATGCCACAGCTCTCAGGATAGATCCGGTAGTGGCCCGCAGTGCGGGGTATGCCGAGAATCAGCACTGTCATTGGTAAGAGAGGTGCAGGAGGTCAGCAGAGCTGGGTAGATGAGGGTACTCATTCTGAAGTGTAGATGACGGTTTGCTGAGGCGAGCAATGGTAGTGGCCCGAGGCACGGGGTATACCGGAGGTTCTGTCAGCAAGATGGAAGTAAACGAGAAGTGTACTCACAAGGCTGAACAAGGCTAGGTCCCTATCATGAATAGATGGATTCTCCAGGCAGGAAGGTCTTCCGAGGAGCAGACAGCTAGAACGCGACAAGGCCGCCGAGGAGTGGGTACCTATAGCATCTAAGTCCAGGAGTTCAGGAATGAGTTCAGAGTAGCGAATAGCAAAGCGTCTCCAAGTGGAGTGGAATTCAGCAGGAAGGAAGTCCTTGCTAACTCGTAGGAAGCATAGGCCGAATGGTTTAAATACACTGGCGGGTGACGTCATGCAGAGGGGATGCCCCCGAGATTCCTGCCATGATGTGTATGAGAGGGCCTGGCGCACGCACACGTGCCCTAGGTAATTCCCGATTCAAGATGGCAGACCGGACTGCCCTCGCCGTCCTGGGAAGGCGGCGTTTGCAAGCTGAGGCTGCCATTCATCTCTATTGAGAAATTACTATTTACTTGATAATTTCCTTTTCTTTAGGATAGTCAGATGGATCCAGGACCAGTGGGTTATGCACCTCTATCAGCAGATGGAGTCGGAGCAAACTGACGTCACAGTAATATATACCCCTGCAGTGACATCAGCCTGCCAGTATTCTCTTCAAAAGTAAACTGTAGACAGACTAGCAAAAAACTTGATTAAAAACAAATAACCATTTCAATACTCAGCCTTCAGCAAACACTGAGCTTAGACAAGAAATGTACTGAACACTAGTCTAGGGACTGGATTAACACTAAGCTGTCATCCCCATAACATTTAGCCATGCAGGAAGACCATAACATAATCATTCGGCAGCCATGGGCAGGAAGCTGGATCATCTGACAATCCTAAAGAAAAGGAAATTATAAGGTTAGTAGTAATTTCTCATTTCTTAGCGTCTGGTCAGATGAATTCAGGACCAGTGGGAGGTACCCAAGCTACTCCCAAATAGGGCGGGAGGCTGCCCGTGGTCTTGACAAAACCATATGTGCAAAGGCTGCGTCCTCCCAGGCCTGCACATCCAGATGATAATATCTCGCAGCTCAGCAAATTTCGACGGGAGGCAACAATCTAACTTCTGCCCTTGACACTGCCTGAGTCCTAGTGGAATGAACCCTAACCTGACTAGGTAATGGTTTTTCAAGAATCTACAAATGCAGCCATGACTACCTTCTTTGTAAAGGCTTAGTAACTTCCAGATACCGGACGATATGTCTCTTGACATCCAAGGGTCGCAACAGACGATACTCCTCTACATCTCTTTCCCAGGCCAGAGATGTAAGGAAAGATGGACTGATTGAAAATCAGAGACTACTATCAGTAAAAAAGAAGCAACAGTATGCAGCGTGTACCGCCCCTGGAGCACCCGGAGGAATGGCTCCCGGCAAGACAAGGCCTGTAGCTTGGAAATTCTACGCGCAGAACAAATCGCCACAAGAAACACAGTTTTCAGTTACAGTAACCGCAAGGAAAGGCTATGATCGGTCTAACGTATGGCCCGCTAAGAAATCCAACACCAAATTAAGACAACACCAGGGTACCGGGAACCACAAAGGCAGATGAAGATGTTTCACGCCTTTTAGGAAATGGACCATATCAGAATTAGCTGACAAGAATCCACCATTCACTTGATCCCTAAAAACAGGTGAGAACCGCTACCTGTACCTTTAAGAATCGAGGGACAAGCCTTTATTCAATCTATCCTGCAAAAATTCCAAATGAACGGGATCTTGACCGAACAAGGAAGCACACTTTGATCTTCACACCAGGCCTCAAATACTCACCAACCCGCACATAGGCTAAGGAAATGGAGAACTTTCTAGCCCTTAGCAAGGTAGAAATCCACTGTAGAGTATCCACATTTCAGCAAGTGAGCCCTTTCAAGGGCCATACAATAAGACAAAATCAAATCGGATCTTCGTGAAGAACAGGTCCCTGCCGCAAAAGACTCCTGTGAACTGGAAGTCAAAGAGGCGAGTCCAAAAGGAGTCATCACAGATCCACATACCATAGTCTCCTGGCCAATATGGAGCACCAAGAACACCATCCCTCTGTTGTGCTTGACCCTATAAATCAATCTGCCCAACATGGGCCATGGAAGAAAGGCATACAGCATTTGTTTCTGGCCACTCCTGCATGACAGCATTGATCCCCAATGAATTCGGATCTCTCCTGTGTCTGAAGAATCGAGGAACTTTCGCATTGCGAGACGTCACCAGCAGGCCTAGAAATGGAAGACCCCAGTGATCCAGAATCGGTTGAAATGCCTGTCTGACAACGTCGATTCCCCTGGGTCCAGACTCTCCCTGCTGAGAAAGTCTGCTCTTACATTGTCTTTTCCTGCTATGTGTGAGGCTGAGATCATCTGGAGATGCACTTCGGTCCATTCCATAAGTTGATCTATTTCCTGTGATACTTGCTGGTTCTTGGTTCCTCCCTGCTGACTGATGTAAGCCATAGTTGTTGCATTGTCCGACATCATCCGGACCGCTTGACACTGTAACTTGCAACCGAACTGTAAACATGCCAACTGGACCACCCTGGCTTCTAACTGATTGATGTTCAGAATGACTCTTCTGCATTCCAGCACCCTTGCATTGTCAGTTACTGACAGTAGGTTCCCCAACAGAGGAGGCTCATGTCTGTCATAAGTACTAGCCAGTTCGGAGATGTTAGGGAACTCCCTTCCTTAGATGATATGCTTGTAGCACCACTGCAAGTGGGAGGAGACCTCCATCAGTAGGTGGAGTCAAATCGAACAGTCCTGAGACTGTGGACTCCACGAGACAGCAGGGAGTGCTGGAGAGGATGGATATACGCCCTTGCCCATGGCACCACTTCCAGGGTTAACCGCCATTAAAACAAGCACTTGTAGGTAGGACCATATAGTCAGGTGCAGAGTGTTCATCAAGAAACACAGTTGTGCCATCAACTTCTGAATACGAGCTTCCAGCAAGAAAACCTTGCTCTGCTTCGTGTCGAACCAAACCCTGAGGTATTCCAACAACTGAGCAGGCCGAGACTATTCTGGGCCAGGTTCACCACCCAGTTGAGTGCTTGCAACAGGGAGATCACCTTCCTGTCACCAGGCGGCTTTCTTCCCAGCAACTTGGCTCAAATCAGCTAGCTGTCCAGATATGAGTGTACTAGGATTCCATCCTTTCTCAACTCTACTATTACTTTGGAAAAGGTCCTGGGAGTGGTGGCCAGACCAAAAGGCAGTGCCCAAAACTGATAATGCTGTAGTCGGATGGAATGTGAAGATATGGCCTCAGACAGGTCCAGAGAGGTCAGAAAGTTCCCCCAATTAACACGGCCATTATCACTGAACACAAAGTTCCATGCGAAATGAGTCGCCCACAGATGACAGTTGACCTTTTTGAAATTTGGGATGGGACGAAAGGCGCCCTCCTTCTTGGGCACAACGAAATAAATGGAATATCACCCTGTATTTTCTTGAAATGGTGGGCACAGGAACCACAGCCCTCAGATTGAAGGGCCTTGCTAATGTACCCTCCACCACCTGCTTCTTCTGCGGGGAATAGCAGGGAGATCCAACGAACACGTTCTGAGGAACACTGCAAAAACTCCTTCTCGTGTCATTTCCAGGACCCATTGATCTGTTGTGATTTTGAACAACCTCTGATAAAAGAGATAGAGGCATCCCCCTATCTCCTGTTCCCAGAGGTGGGTCAGCAAACCTTCACTGGAGGCTCAGTAGGTTTGCACTACCCGAGCCCACGTCCCTTCTGAGTTGTCTGGGACGAAAGCACTGCTACCTACCGAAAGGCCGAGTCTTCTTTGTTGGGATGTATTCAAAGACCAATAGACTGCTTGTGGGACACATCTAAGTAGGAAAGCATTTAGAAATGTACAAGTTATTCATCAGTCTCAGTATTGATACATTTTATTTCAAAAGCACCTACTACTAATGTTTGTCAATTATTCCTCTTTTCATTTGTAATACACATTGTCTCACCTTTTCATTAGTGGCACAATGTTTAATCAAAAGTGACTGATACATTGTTTTATTTTTGTCTATATGTTTTGTTGTGAATAACCATGCATTTTGGTCAGGTATAAGGTGATTGTAATGTAAGATAGAAACAAACATATGAATCAACCCTATGTACATCAGTAGTTTTTAAGGGTCTTTATGTAAAATTTATATTTAGAGTTTGTACTTTGTTTATAAGTAATTATGAGTCATTGTGTTAAATTTACTTTATTTTTTGATTAAAGATGTTTACAATGTAATTTCAATGTTGATGATTCCTTCACGTTGAACCACGTTTGATATCACCCATGATACAGAACTTTCTTTAGGGAAAAACTGTTGCTTAGTAGCCAGGATGTTAAAGATAGGAATTGTTGTTATTTGCTAAATGCTAGTCCTGCCAAAGCTGAATAATAAAAGTCTATTCTGAGAAGAATATATGTTGTCTTTTCCCTGACTTAGGATCGCAAGTAAGGTGGGAGGGCAGTTGGCAGTGTCTTGTAGCAGACAGACCCCTACAACCCCCACCTGCCTACAGACTACTGAGTTCTGTATAACCTGCAATGATCTGACAGTAGCATCTGGCATCCAATAAATACAGGGATACAATAATCGAGCTCCAGAAAATCCAGGACTGGAGAAGAGTGTGAAAAATATGATAAATATGGCTGTAATCTACACAATAATTGCAACTTACAGAAGGAATTCCTCACCACCAGGCTAAACATGGCTCAAAAGAAAGGTCTGAATTATATATTACACTCAGAATTTTCATATGAGATGCCAATTGAATTACTTGTCCATTCCAAAACAACCTCAGTAGGACAGTCAGATCTTGTAAAACTACTGAGAATCATTGCCTCCGTCTTCCTAACATTTAAGGTCAATCTATTTGATGTCATCCAGTTCTTTATTTCCTTAAAATATCTGGAAACAAAATTAAGTTTCTCACACCATGTACCCTTCTTTGGGAAAAATACCTGGCTGTCATCAGCATAGATATGATAACCCACTCTCAGACTAGCTAATAACTTGCAGACAGGGACTAAATAGATATTAAAATGGGGTGCCATTAATGTAGAACTCTGTGGCATACCTGTCTTCATTCTAGTCCATTGGGAGCTTTGCTTTTTTCCAAAAAAGAAGTGAACCAGGGTAAAACTCACCCTCTAAACATCTAAAATTCTCATGATGTACCATATCAAAGCTGACATTTATCTATTTTTATCAAGCATCACCAAATTAATTATCTGCCTTGATCTAATGCCCTTTGGATCATATCAAGTGTGGACCAAATGTAAAATCGCCATATGATGATGTCGTCTAAAAAACTGAATTGATAATAATTTAACAGCGCACTATAATCGAGTATTTGGTAAGTTGTTTTAATACTTCAAACTCTGCTAGAAATGGTAACTAGACACTTATTTCTGGTTACCTTGATTTTTGAGTGTAGGCCTTTCCTCTCATTGTAGGGATTACAAGACAACAGCCAAAAAGGCTAGTCTCGTTTGGGAGTTGGATGTCTCTGCATTTACTAACACAGATGACATACAGTTTTTCTGATGCCTATTAACTCAAGCATAGCTGCAACTGTTGATCTAGTTAGTAATTATTGACAAAGATCTCTTGTTAGATGAATGCTAAGTAAGCCGGGTTTGAAATAAGGGTAAAACTGAAATTCTTCGTATAGGGAGATTGTTTGATGGCTGTGTTACAGAGATTTCAGACAGTGTTAAAAACTTGGAGGTCATGTTGGACTTCAGACTCTCTTTGGTACCCGACATCACTGAGGAGGTTCAGCATGCTTATTTGCAATTATGAGTGGTTAGGCAACTGAAGCCTTAATTTAGATTATTTTGATTTCTGGACGTGGTTTTCATCTCTATTTCTTGGGGCATTAAATATTGTAAAGTTTATTTGATAGGGATGTCAATAGTTGTGATCAAGAAGCTCCAACGTATTCAGAATAGTGCAGCTAGGTTAATTTGCAGTAAGAGTAGAAAGGAGAGTGCTTCTCCATTGTTAGTTTACCCTCCATTGGTGTTGGAGAGATAAAATTTAAATTATTAACAGCATTTTTTTGCCATTTATATGATAAGCTGAAATGGTATGTTCCAGGTTGGGACTTGAAGTCTTTGCACAGTTTTCCAATTGTCAGCTTAGCGGAATATGGATTTAGGTTGCAGCCGTTTTTTGTAAAAGAGCTTTTACCAGGATAGCTCCACAACTCTGGAATATGTTACCAATTACATTGCAGCTGGAACTGAACTATCAAAAATTCACCTCAAAATGTTTAAAGCTTTCCTATTCCCTAGTGCTTGCCTGGGTAGGACTGCAAGAGTAAAGGGTTTAGCAGTGAAGAGGGGTGATTGTTCTTTGTTTTTAATATTTTTAATGGATATTTTTATTGGAAACTGTTCTGATTGTTTGCTCATGGTGCAGCATATATATTTTTAAATAAATAAACTGAAAAAATGTTAGGAATTATTAGGAAAGAATTAGAAACAACCTCTGTATCGATCCATAGTGTGATCACGCTTTGAGGTGATTTTAAAAGTCTGGTGTGTGCCAAAATCGGGAGATACACGCACATGCTCCCAGAGAATTTTAAAGCCGCCCAGATGCACACGTTTTCTCCTGCTGAGTGTATCTCAAAAGTTTTCAAAAAGGGGGTGGGCATGGGTTGGTTGGGGGTGGGACATGGGCTTTTCTGGGTGTGGCCAAGAGATGTGCACGTAAATACTTATGCACCTGAGTGCATGTCCAGATCCCCTGCTGTGTAAGTTACTTCTGCTAGGGATGAGGTGTAAGTAAAAAAAATAAAAGAGCCATTTCTCTGAGGTTAAAGGGTCTGGGATAACTGGGAGGAGTGCAAACTATCAAACAGGGCATCTGTAGGATCTAGATGTTAACTGGGTGGATGAACTGGTGAAACTGGCAATGGCGTGGATGCGCGCTCCTTTTAAAATTCCATGACTACTACTGTGGTAGAAGCGGGATTTATGCACATAGGTGCATGGGGAAGTTTGATACGCATAAGGAAAATAAATCCAAACTATAGCTACACAATGCTTGTTTTTGTGTTAGGATTTATCACTCCAGCAAATGGATCTTGGAGTCATTGTGGACAATACTTTAAAATTCTCGGCTCAGTGGTGTGGCAGTGGCTAAAAATGCAAATAGAAAGGTCCATATTCAAACTGCTAAACATATCCGGCTTCTTAAAATTAGCTGCATAAGGTTATCTGGCTAACTTTAGGACAGATCTATGGAGCAACCAGTGTTAGGTGGATAACTTATATAGCTATCTTCAACTCCTCCCACTTACACCTCCAGAATGCCAGTAATTTATCCAGCTAATTCCTAGCTGGCTAACTTATATCTGGCTAGAATTTAGCCAGATAAGTGCCCAAACCTTCATTTAGCTGAATAATGTCAGAGTTATCTAGCTAAGGGTCTTGTCCCATAGACACAGAATAGAAGAAAAGTCTTTGTGAATTGGGTCCTAAGTGTTTTAGGACCTCAGAATGCCAGGAATTATAAAAAAAAAAAAAAGGAACAAATCAGAGAATATTATAATGTCCCTTTGTTATTTATGAAGCAACTGTATCTAAAGATTTGTGTGTAGCTCTGGTAGCCATGCCTCAAAAAAGATATAGCAGAATTAGAAAAGGTGCAGGGAAGGGCAACAAAATGATTAAGAGGATGAAACTGTTCCATTATGAATACAGGTTTGATAGATCAAGGCTGTTTAATTTTGAAGATAAGATAAATGACAGGAGACATGATTGAGGTTTACAAATTTATGAATGGTGTGGAACAAGTTGATAGAGAACAATTATTTACTCTTTCTACTGTACTAGGACTCTGGAACACTTCATGAAACTAAATAGTAGTAGATTTGTAAAACATTTTCCTAACTATAATTTGTGTCAATTTGCTGACAACATTCTTTGACCAACAAACATCAATCTAAAGGAGGAGACGAGGGGGAGAGAGTTAATTTCACATCTCCCCCTTCATTAAATCGACACCAAATCTGATTAAGGATAGCTGGGGAGTTTGTGTGCACAAACTCCTCCCCATTTCTTCTCCCTTCCTGACGGACAAACCAATATAAGTTACAGGAGGGAGGAGAGAGGAAATTTACATGGTACATACCTCTCACCCCTGCTAAACCATGCCAATATCCATTTGAACAGAAACTTAAAAGTTTTCAGGGTATGAAAAATTATCTTCTTTTCTTTTTAAAAACTTTCACAACCAGAAATGTGTGGCTAGGCATTCACCTAAAAGCTGTTTGCTGACTTCTGAACAGCTAGGATGTGTCCTAGTTGTAATTGGGGATATGTTTCACAAAACTAGTAACCAGACTTCCACCTTTACTAGAGGGGGGCCTTGTATACAGTAAATACTCTTAGCTATAGGACCAGATTGAATGGGTGGGCAAATGGTTATTTGTATTGACATCTACAATGTTACTATATAACATTTATTAGTAAGCCATTTGAATGAAAAGGAATATATACCATATATCTAAATTCATTTTAAGATTTAGATTTACTATAAAATAAAAAAAGAACAAAAAACAAAATGGTTTTTGACAAACTGAAGAGACAGCATCAGACATCCCTGAAGATACTCAAAGGAAAGAGTCTCTGCCCCTTTATATTCTCAGGTTTTCCTCTGGCTTGTTTACAAATACATTCACTGTTAGGACAACCTCCAGCGGAGAAAAAAATCCCTTCAGACCTAGATTGCTTCCTCTGGAATGGGGGACTTCTATAGTAGTTTCTTTCCTGCCATGCTGAGTAAATATTCCCCTCCATATGGTGTCAAAGCCCCAGGAAGCAGCTAACTGTTATGATCTTGCTCGCTAAGCCCATCCCGCAAGCAGGCCTCTCACTTACCCCAGATCGACGCCACGGCTGCTGCCACTTTAACGCGGCCCAGCCACCGCTGACGCTATGCTCCGTGGCTGGGGAGAGCCACCGACATTTCTCATCTTTGCGGCCCTAGTGCCGCTGCTGGGACACCGCAGCGTGACAGGATCCACCGCCGCCGCCGTCTTCATCTTTGTGGCCCCAAATGCCGCCGTCCACTGCTCCTCTTCATGCGGCAGAAGAGTCGCTGCCCGTTCTTCATCTTTCGCGGCCCTGGTGCCACCGCCGACTTCCTCCACCTCCTGGGCTCCTCTAGGCGTGGGTGCGCGCCTCACTTCTATATTTAAAGGGCCATCGGTGGGGAAAAGCCCTGTGGCCCCAACAATGACATCATCAGCCTGCTCCTTAGTCTAACCCTATAAAAGGGCTCTCTTCCACTTCCGTGGGGCCTTCGAACTGGATCCATGGTCGTCCCATGGCTTCTCTCTCCGGTCAAGGTCCTCCGTGGTCTTTCTGTGTCTTGATGGCTTCTTGGTAAGATGTTCCTGGTCCTGTTCATCGTTGGAGCTTCATTGTCTCCTCGGTGTCCCTGATATTCCATGCCCAGAGTTACGATGTTCCATGTCCCGATGTTCCATGTTCCAGTCCTGGTCCTGATGGGAGGAGGTGAAAGAGAGTGTTGGGAGGAACAAGCTGGAAGAGATTATGTTGGGAGGAGGGGAAAATATTGGAAGGGATGAGCTGAGGGGAGAGAGTGTTCAAAGGGGCAAGTTTGAGGAAGAGTATTGAAGGAGATGTACTGGGGGGAGGAGGAGACTCTTAGAGGGGACAAATTTGGGAAGGTGAGAGTGTTGGAGGGGGACAAGGAAGGGGAGAGGCATGTTGCTTGGGACAATCTGGGGGAGGGATATAGAAAGTGTTTAGAAGGAGTAACTATTGCCTTATTGTTAGAGCTTCTGGATTTCAGGGATTTTCATTTGGCCCTGTTGTGGAGCCCAAGAGGAGCTGCAAACAGCACGACTTCTTGAACTGCTGACATTTGTAGGGTACAAACCTCAGACATTATGGTACTGCCTGCACATAATGTAAGTTGCAAGAAAGTCATCACTGCCTGCAGCTCTGAACTCATCTTAAATTCCATGGCTCGCTAAAGTAAGCTGCCCAAAAATCAGAAGCCCTAGATATGGTGCAGGATTATTGTTATTCCTGCAAGACCTTCTGCACCAAAAACTTAAACATCTTGCATCTTTGAGTAAGAATCTTTTTCTCACAGGACAAGCAGGATGGTAGTCCTTACAATATGGGTGACATCATCAGGATGGAGCCCAATCACGGAAAACCTTTGTCAAAGTTTCTAGAACTTTGACTAGCACCTACTGGGCATGCCCAGCATAGCACCAACTCTGCATCCAGCAGGGGTCCCTCTTCAGTCTTCTTTTTTCCACGCAGCAGTAGCAACGTGGGTTAAGGAGCTCTTCAGATATTCCTGACAGGAATTCTCCTCACAAGAAAATTTCAAAATTTTTACTCCACAGGCTCCCCCTATTGATAATTTTCCTCCGCGGTCGAACGGTAAGATTTTTACCTGCTTGCGGTCGATTCCCGTCGAGTCTTTCCCTCGCGGCCTACCTGCCATCGATCGTGCTGCGGCTAAATTTTGTCGATGCCATGGCGTCGGGTTTCCGTCGGTGCCCCGACTGCACTCAAAATGTCCATCACTGACCCTCATACAGTCTGCGTGATGTGTTTGGGGTCCGACCATGATGTCCTAACTTGCACCAAATGTGCCCAAATGACGCCAAAAGGTCGCAAGGCTCAACTGGAGAAGATGGAACTTCTCTTTCTATGGCACCCAGGCACTCCACAGTGCTGACAGTATTGGTAGTGTGCATAGTCAATTCTCGCTAGTAGCAACTGTGCCTGCAGCGATCCATTATCTCGATGACACACTATGGAGTCAGCATCGCATGCGAAGCTCGTCAATGTCAACACCACCTCTGATGCCCTGATGGCGTCATCTTACGTTGCTTGGAGGTGCTCTTCAACAGTGTCACACCCATGGCACCCACAGAACTCAATGGTGCATTATGGCACTCTCAGCATTCCACCACAGCCATGGTACGCATGATGTCAGTTGCACCCACAGCATCAACGGTGCCATTTGGTTCCGACTGTGCTGACCGCACCCATGGCACTCAGTGGCATCATGCTCAATGGCGGTGTTTGGCAGTGCCCGCCTCTATGGCATCAACAGCTCCCCTGGCACCAATAGCGCAAGACGAAGTCGAAGATGCTCACGGTGTGACAACTCTCAATGGTGGGAACACCATTGATGGCTCCCACAGCATTGGACGTCACCCTCCTCACATATCAAAACATCTCGAATTGCCAGCATCCAAACAACACTGCAAATATTATACCAGGCCTTAAATTATCAATATAATTCCTAATAGGAAAACAGAACAAGCAAGGCTGCTATAGATCTCCACCACAGAAACTACACAGTAACAGAAAACCTCATCTTGGTCACACATGCCGAACATTCAGACCTTCAACAAATACAGTATAAAGAGATCATGAAGTGCAAATAGAAAAATGCAGACAAATAGAAACATGCAAACATTCATATAAAACCTTTTTACATTTTTCCCAAAATTCTAATCTTAGCTGCAATAGACACTTCCAAACGTTGCTATCTCCTTCCTCCTGCTAAGTTCTTCCTGTTCGCTAGAGCAACGGTTCTCAACTGGTGTGTTGCCAAGCAATGGAAGATGTGTCATGTACATCCTGGTCTCCTGCTGCTTCCATCCCTCTCCTCCACCCCAGGGAGATGCATGGAATTCTTCAACAAACATTGGTGCCGCTCCTGCCTGGGCTATCAGCACATTCAAGCCTGGAGGGGAACAGCAGCAGTTTTGTGAAAGCTGGCAACAGCAACATAACCTTTTCTTCTTCCTGCCCCTGTGGCCCTGAAGAGGAAGTGATGTTTAGTGGGCTTATAGGAAGAAGAAAGGGCCATGCTGCTGCCGCCATTAAAGAAATCATGTCTCAAGGCTCCCTCCAACTCCTGCGATCGCGGGAGCACCTCCGTCTCCTTTCCGAGGAAGTCCTTTCTGCCACAGACCCAGGGCAGCTAATTGCCAGATTTCCCAAACAGCACATGGCAGGAAATCCCCGCAGTCACATTCTCAGTTGACTGCTCTGCACAGGAAAACAGTTGAGTGCTGCCTTCTTACCGCTGCGAGGCCGGGGGAACGTCACTCCTGCTGCATTCCCAGTCTGTCATGACTCTGTTTTTATAGCAGCACACCAGCTGCTCTTCTCAGTCACCCAGTGCAGATCCAAGATGCATCGTGCTGTAGCTGCCATCTGTGCAGGGTGTGGGGGTGACTGAGTGAGACACAGTGAGCCAGCATGTGTGTAAATGTATGAGAGGATGTGTGTGATTGAGTCTGTGTAAGTAAAATAGAGAAGGCATGTGTGAGAGAGACTAATTAGGGAAGTGACTGTAGTGTGTGTAATAGAGCAAGAGAGTGGTCAGGGAGGTGACTGATTTATGTGAGAGAAAGAGATTGGTTAGGGAGGTGACTAGTGTGTGTGTGTGTGTGTGTGTGTGTGTGAGAGAGATACTGGTCGGGAGACGACTGGTATGTAAGAGACAAAATCTGTGTGTGTGTGTGTGTGTGTGTGTGTGTGTGTGTGAGAACAGACTGGTCATGGGCCCTAAGGAAGAAGAGTGTGAGAAGACAGCTTCAGCAGCTATTGCTGCTTCTGAGTGTGCTATTGGCCTATTAGGAAAAGGACTAGGAGATTAGCTGAAGAGGGTAAATAAAAGTGGCTTTTTAAAGATTATCTTCTTCTTGATTGCCTTTTTAATTATTAGGTATTATTGAATGTGTCTGCTCTTTGAAATATTTTATTGGTGTTTGGAGAATTTTTAATAATTTTGTAAGTTTTAATGAATGGATGTTATTCTGTTTATCAGTTGTTTTGAATGTTTATCATATGTTATTATTCTAGTTTTAGAATTATTATATTATATTTCTTGAAGAATGTATAAATAGAAATGTGTAGACAAAACTAAACTGGAAAAAAGCAAGAAGCCCAACTGAGTGTATGTAGTACAAACAGGGAAAAATAAAAGCATTAACTGAATGGCCACTTTATTTTATATTTGATGAGGGTCTGTCTGTGACCTGCGTGTGGTGATCCAGGGTAAGGGTATTCGGCAAGCTTGTGGTTTCTGTGTAGGGATTTACAGCTGCTTGGCTTGTTCTGTTTTACCTAATAGGAGGGTATATTTACTGTTTAGGACCTGGTTAAATATTTGCAGCATTGCCCTTTCATAGGTAGAGATGTTACTATTTCTGAGTGCTTTCCATAATGCAGGTTGTACTTTTTGCGCATTAGTTTGTGTACATTATTGTAGATCCTAGGAGTCTTTTAGGTGCTATATTTCTGATTCCATTTCTCCAGTTTTGCCACTGCCTGCAGAGTGGTTTTTTTGGGGTTTCCATTCCAGTTTTCTGTCTCCATATTGTAATTTGTGGTCTTTCTGTACTTGGTGAAGTTCGATTCTATGTGTGTGACCGAGGGTGAGGTATTTTTACTAGCATGTAGGCATCTGTATCAACCTTATTTGTTGTTTTCTTAATAGAACATGCATTGGTGGTAAATTGCTGTCTTTTCATAAAGAGTACTACTGCGCCTGGTAGAAGAGAGAGTTTATGCTGACACCAGAATATCTTTTTTGAATGGTGAATTGAACAGGGAATGACCTAGTTCTGGTCTGTACCCATTTTTTGCGGGGTCAGGCTTTTCCTGTAGATGTAGAGTACATGTTTAGATTAGTCCCATGATGATCATGTGTTCAGCGTGACACACATCTGAGAAGCATCTTTTAGGTGTGTTCTGACAGAAAAAGGCTGAGAACCATTATCTTATTGTATACCTTCAGGAAAAGAGTGCACCATCCTTTCCCTATTTTTGGACAAATCTAGCTAATTATGCTTTGGCTTTCTTGCTTTGCTTGTTTGGCCAAGGTGCTTTTCTTTTTTGTCTGGGCTTATCTGTCAGGTGGGAGGATATGCCTTTCAATGGAATTACTGACAGTGGGTAGGCTTCAGTCCCAGCTCACCATCTGTATTCGGGATCTCAGGTGGCAATCCCATTGAGGGGTAGCCCTTCCATTCCTGGCACTCTTGGTTCTACACCCATCTGAACTGAGGGAATCAGATCTTTTCTTTTAGTCATTTGGCAGGTGGGGTCTGCCCCAGACCCTGTTGTTTCTTCTTTGGTTCTATGCCTTTTGGTCTTGTTGGCCAATCATTGGGTGCAATTATGTTGAATGCATTCTGTTCTTCCTCTTTAGATGCTAGTAGAATTGCAGTTTTCTGTTGGAAGAGTCTCTAGCACCTGATTGTTTTTTGATTGTCTTGTGACACCCAAAGGAAAATGTGTGTTCTTTGTCTTGGGTTAGGTAATTTTCCTTTATCTAGGAAGATCTAGGCCTACCTGTGCTTGTCAGGGTTATCTATCAGGAACTGTGATGCATTAATTTTGTAGGTGAAATGTGCTTCTCGCCATGAGTTAACATCACACTCCTGCTTAGGCGCTTCTGTTGCACATTGGGGTTTTTGTCTCTCAGTCTATCCTATGGTGTTTCTTTGAGGTGTAGAACCAAACTATTTTTCGTCCTCAGGCCCATATGGGTTGGCTGCCTCACAAACAAAAGGGAAAAAGGTAGTGCCTTCAGTACTGTGGCGTTTCCCTGCTTTGTCCTGTTTTGGGTAGCTTGTAAATGGGAATCACCCATGTGTGAGTCCTGGCATTCCTGCTTATCCTCAGAGAAAGCAGAGTTTGCTTACCTGGTAACAGGTGTTCTCCAAGGACAACAGATGTCAGTCATCAAGATTTCCTGCCCACCTCCCCTGGGAGTTGGTTTCTCCATGTTAGCTAGCTTTAGCATTGGACTGAAGGGCACTGCTAGGTGGGAGGAAGTGAGTATAGTTATACATACCTCAGTAGAACATGTTGAAATTCACTATCAACTACCATAATCAACAAATCGCATATCTGGAATTCTTATCATGAAACGGAAACCACCCGGCTTCACACTCAGCATCCATCGTAAAGAAGAATGAAAGGAATAACCTATTGCGGTTTGATAGCTTTCACCCCACTGTCTTTAAAAGAAACCTGCCTGTCGGCCAATTCATTAGACTTCGGCATCTGTGTACAGACAAGCTTGATTTCAAGAACAAAGCACAAAAATGGCAGCAGAAGCAATTTTTACAAAGGGGATACCCGGTCTCCGATGTAAAGCGCGCGTACAAACGAGCATTATATGCCAATAGAGAGTATTTATTTCTAAAGGGTACATCGGAAGATTCCACGACCCGACAGACACTGGTATTAAGACACACTATGAAATCTGCCGCTATTAGTCAGGTCATTCGCCATCATCGGAAGATACTACACAACAGATACACCCCATTTTTGCGGGATCCAATCCGGTTTGCTACAGTAGAGGACCTAATGTAAGAATTATGTGGTACATGCTAGCAATCACACACCAATTCTTTCTTCTATGCTACCAGAATTTACAGGTTGCGGCATCTGCACATTAATATCATCCAAAACTTCGATCACATTGCCCAGTGGGCGCCAAGTGCTTCTGCCTGAAAAAGTAATCCTGTCAAGCTAGTTTTTGCAGTATACGTGATCTTTTGTCCTTGTAAACCTAATGCACATCTGCATGACAAAGAGGCTGAGAAAACAAGACTGACCGAGCCATAAAAGCTGTCTCAAGACAAGGGAAGATTGAAGCGCCTTTAGTCTCACATTTCCTTGAATAACAACATTGCTTTGAGGACATCAGGTGGTCAGTATTAGAATATGTCTCCAAGCACTGGCGCAGAGGGAACAGAATTAAACACAAGACAATGCGAACAGCGGTGGATTTTTCATTAAACACAGTTGTCTCCACATGGTCTGAACCGGGCGATTGAATTTTATTTATTTTATTTATTTAACGTCTCTTATATACCGATAGCCATTCGCACATCGTATCGGTTCACAAAGAACAAAAAACTTATGGGCAGCGCCCTTACAAATAACGATAACAATACAAATAACCGGGGAAGGAGGCAATGCAACTTAACTAGGTCAATAAATAGGGAGAAACTATAAATATAACATACATAAAACTATATACAAGCATCAGTCGTCGTCAAAAACGTCAAGGCATAAATCGGTGGTCGTGGGCATTCTTGTCGAGGTCGTGGAGCATACTTAATCGTAGGTGCTGAATAATTATGAATTGGATGGTGTCAGGGGTAGCTTGCTGGAAAAGCCAGGTTTTCAATTTTTTTTGAACTTGGGGGTGTAGGACTCCATGCGTATGTCATAGGGCAATGAGTTCCATATTGAGGGTCCGGCAAGGGAGAAGGCTCTGCTATGGTGGAGGATAGTTTGAGAGATTGATGGGTTGGTGCGTAAGGTGCCTTGCAGGGCAGGGCGGGTGGGTCTGTTGGAGGTATGTGGGAGGAGGGGGGGGGGGGTTGATCCAACTGAGATTGGAGTGTAGCAGACTTTTGTGTATGAGGGAGAGTACTTATAAAGTATTCTTGAGCGAATTGGGAGCCAGTGTAATTGGATGAGGGGTGGAGTAATATGGTCTCTTTTTTTGGACTTTGACAGTATCCGGGCGGCGGCGTTTTGTAGCAGCTGTAACGGCTTGATGTGTGATGTGGGGGATGCCAAGGAGGAGTGCATTACAGTAGTCTATTTTTGACAGTATAATAGACTGGAGCACAGTACGAAAATCCGAGAAGTGTAGAAGGGGGTCTAAGTTTTTTTATCATTTGCAGTTTAAAGTAGCATTCCTTCAAGATAGATTTGATGAATGGTTTAAAAGTAAGATGACTATCAATAAGGACACCTAAATTGCGAATGTGCGTGGGGAAAATCGTGGAATGAGTATGTGGGGGGGATGGCAGGGAACGGATTTCACATGCATTGAATGGACTCAATGCATGTGAAAGCCGAGGATACTTCCGCCAAGGATGTTCTGAATTTAGACACGGGTGCTTGATTCCACATATACACAAACATACACATATGTAACTGATTCTCATTTAACAAAATGTGCGCGTGGTAGCAAATACAAATCGCGAGATCCAAATCAGACCAACTTTGCAGCAATCATGAATAATCAGTTTAATCCTATCGGAACGCATGTGCTTAAAAGCACCATAGCACAAGCTGCTCCAGTAGGAGGTTTCTCCCGTGCCGTGACGATGCAATGTATCCGATTGCGGCTTTGTAAGTAATACCTAAATGTCTAAAAGGTGAGCACAATCCCAAGACAATGGTTGTAGTAACATTTTGATTCTTCAAAGGTATTTAAAGAGCAAATGCTGATATCCCATTCAGTGAAGAAGAAATGACATTCAGTCAGAGAAGTTCCTGAGGCAGCTTTGGATGCGAAACGTGGACACGTTGAACTGCACTCTGTCATCACTGGGAGGGTTGCCACCCCTTGAACTGGACTCTACTACCCCTGAAAGGAAGTACCTTAAATTCATTACTTTCATAAGAATGTCACTACTACTTAAAAAATGAAAATACTAATACTGGATGGTATATTTTATAGAAAAATTGTCCTAAAGAAAAAAACAAAAAAAGAAAACATTTGTTGTGTGGACTCTAAAGACCTATGATTAAAGATGATCCGGTAAGCGGCTTGAAAAAGAGCCGAAGAAATGCCCAAAGAGACCACGGGATGTTATGAAGGTCTATAAAACACCAATGGGATTTAGTTTCAAAACTTTGATTCCGTTGAAAAATGTGAAAGTAATTGTTGTTGACGTCAATCCTCAGAATACTTATAACATTCATCAATACTTAAAAATAAGAGTAATATACAATATATTATATGCTGATCCTCCATACGCCCACTGTTACATTTGGCCAGCCATGGAGTAGGCCCGTGACCAGCTGCTCTCTCCGACTCACCCCAGTACCTCCCGCACCCTTCTGCTGCAGCAGGAACACCATCATGATCCAGCGGGTCCTAGTGTCCAACGTGGCTCTGATGCCGCCTGCACACATAGAAACGATGGCAGAAGAAGACCAAACGGCCCATCCAGTATGCCCAGCAAGTTTCGCACTTTTTTTTTTTCTTTTTTCTCATACTATCTGTACTCTTGGCTCTTAGTATCCTTTTGGTTCTATTTCCCTTCCACCCCACCATTAATGTAGAGAGCAGTGTTGGAACTGCATCTAAGTGAAATATCTAGCTTAATTAGGGGAAGTAACCGCCGCAATAAGCAAGCTACACCCATGCTTATTTGTTACCCAGACTATGTAATTCAGTCCTTGTTGGTTGTTGTCTGTATATAGATCCACTTTACTTCATTCCCCCTGCCGTTAAAGCAGAGAGTTATGTTGGATATGCATTGAAAGTAAAGTATCAGACTTCTCCCCTGCCGCTGAAGCAGAGAGCTATGCTGGATATGCATGAAGTATCAGACTTTCTCCCTTGCCGTTGAAGCAGACAGCTATGCTGGATATGCGTGAAGTAACAGCCATCATCCTGCTCCTCCCCAGGTTCTCCACAGGTGTGCACATGCAACATGCATCTGTACTTAAAGGACCAGTGGCAGGAAAAGCCCTGTGGCATCTATTATTTATTTAAAGCTTTTTCTATACCGACTTTCATGATAAAGATCATATCAAATCGGTTTACAAAGAACAGAAAGGAAAACAACATTAACCATAACTGGCAGGAGCGAAAGTTACAATAAAACAGGGGGTTCTTCTTTCTCCTGGCCGCTGGAAAGGATGGCGTCGAGGAGATAGCCCTAATTTAAAGGCAACTTCACCCGGGGTTCGGGACTTCCGATTGGCCGGTGGGCCAAGTGGGCGCGATTTTCCAGCGTTCTCGAGGCGGGAGCTGGGCGGCGGCGAGGTGGAGGTGGAGGTAAGGGGTCTCTTACCCCGTGAGGATCGCCGTGCAGTGCGGTGCAGGTCTCCTGACTTGTGCTGTGCTGGTCTTCTTTCTCCTGGCCCAGGGAAAGGATGGCGCAGAGGAGATAGCCCTAATTTAAAGGGCAGCTTCAGCAGGCTCACACTATTTAAACGCAGCTCAGATTACCTAACACCAACTCAGCATTGGGTTTCCTGTCTTGTGCAAGTGTATTCTTCCTGTGTTTCCGAGTTCCTGCATTCCTGCGTTCTCTTGTCCAGCCTGCCTCATCCAACTTTCCTTACCTAGCCTGTCTCATTCAGCCCTGCCTTGTCGAGCCTTGCCTTGCCCAGCATGTCTCATTCAGCCTTGTTTTGTCTAGGCTTATCCTGCTAGTCTCGTCCAGTGGCTGTCAGTTCTTGTCCTCCCCTGACTTGTTCTCCTGTTGCTGACCATGGCTTTGTTCTTAACCACATTTGCCTGCCGCCTAGACCTGACCACATTTGCCTGCCACCTGGCCTGACTTTTGCCTTGTACCTCCTTGCCACCCACCTTGACTGCAGGCATGCCTCCGGTATCTCCAGTCTACTTCCTGTCCTGAACCCAGTGTATTCTCAGATTCTTGTACATAAGAACATAAGAAAATGCCATACTGGGTCAGACCAAGGGTCCATCAAGCCCAGCATTCTGTTTCCAACAGTGGCCAATCCAGGCCATAAGAACCTGGCAAATACCCAAAAACTAAGTCTATTCCATGTTACCATTGCTAATGGCAGTGGCTATTCTCTAAGTGAACTTAATAGTAGGTAATGGACTTTTCCTCCAAGAACCTATCCAATCCTTTTTTTAAACACAGCTATACTAACTGCACTAACCACATCCTCTGGCAACAAATTCCAGAGATTAATTGTGCGTTGAGTAAAAAAGAACTTTCTCCGATTAGTTTTAAATGTGCCCCATGCTAACTTCATGGAGTGCCCCCTAGTCTTTCTATTATCCGAAAGAGTAAATAACCGATTCACATCTACCCATTTCTAGATCTCTCATAATTTTAAACATCTCTATCATATCCCCCCTCAGCCTTCTCTTCTCCAAGCTGAAAAGTCCTAACCTTTTTAGTCTTTCCACATAGGGGAGCTGTTCCATTCCCCTTATCATTTGGTAGCCCTTCTCTGCACCTTCTCCATCGCAATTATATCTTTTTTGAGATGCGGCGACCAGAATTGTACACAGTATTCAAGGTGCGGTCTCACCATGGAGGATACAGAGGCATTATGACATTTTCCGTTTTATTCACCATTCCCTTTCTAATAATTCCCAACATTCTGTTTGCTTTTTTGACTGCTGCAGCACACTGAACCGACGATTTCAATGTGTTATCCACTATGACACCTAAATCTCTTTCTTGGGTTGTAGCACCTAATATGGAACCCAACATTGTGTAATTATAGCATGGGTTATTTTTCCCTATATGCATCACCTTGCACTTATCCACATTAAATTTAATCTGCCATTTGGATGCCCAATTTTCCAGTCTCACAAGGTCTTCCTGCAATTTATCACAATCTGCTTGTGATTTAACTACTCTGAACAATTTTGTGTCATCTGCAAATTTGATTATCTCACGCGTCGTATTTTTTTCCAGATCATTTATAAATATATTGAAAAGTAAGGGTCCCAATACAGATCCCTGAGGCACTCTACTGTCCACTCCCTTCCACTGAGAAAATTGTCCATTAATCCTACTCTCTGTTTCCTGTTTTTTAGCCAGTTTGCAATGCACGAAAGGACATCGCCACCTATCCCATGACTTTTTATTTTTCCTAGAAGCATCTCATGAGGAACTTTGTCAAACGCCTTCTGAAAATCCAAGTATACTGCATCTACCGGTTCACCTTTATCCACATGTTTATTAACTCCTTCAAAAAAGTGAAGCAGATTTGTGAGGCAAGACTTGCCCTTGGTAAAGCCATGCTGACTTTGTTCCATTAAAACTGTCTTTCTATATGTTCTGTGATTTTGATGTTTAGAACATTGTCTACTATTTTTCCTGGCACTGAAGTCAGGCTAACCGGTCTGTAGTTTCCCGGATCGCCCCTGGAGCCCTTTTTAAATATTGGGGTTACATTTGCTATCCTCCAGTCTTCAGGTACAATGGATGATTTTCATGATAGGTTACACATTTTTACTAATAGGTCTGAAATTTCATTTTTTAGTTCCTTCAGAACTCTGGACTCATCCGGTCCAGGTGATTTTCTACTCTTCAGTTTGTCAATCAGGCCTACCACATCTTCTAGGTTCACCATGATTTGATTCAGTCCATCTGAATCATTACCCATGAAAACCTTCTCCATTACGGGTACCTCCCCATCATCCTCTTCAGTAAACACCGAAGCAAAGAAATTCTTTCCACGATGGTCTTATCTTCTCTAAATGCCCATTTAACCCCTCGATCATCTAACGGTCCAACTGACTCCCTCGCAGGCTTTCTGCTTCGGATATATTTTAAAAGTTTTTTACTGTGAGTTTTTGCCTCTACAGCCAACTTCTTTTCAAATTCTCTCTTAGCCTGTCTTATCAATGTCTTACATTTAACTGCCAATGTTTATGCTTTATCCTATTTTTCTTCTGTTGGTTCCTTCTTCCAATTTTTGAATGAAGATCTTTTGGCTAAAATAGCTTCTTTCACCTCCCCTTTAACCATGCCGGTAATCGTTTTGCCTTCTTTCCACCTTTCTTAATGTGTGGAATACATCTAGACTGTGCTTCTAGAATGGAATTTTTTAACAATGACCATGCCTCTTGGACATTTTTTTACTTTTGTAGCTGCTCCTTTCAGTTTTTTCCCAACAATTTTTCTCATTTTATCAAGTTTCCCTTTTGAAAGTTTAGCACGAGAAGCCTTGGATTTGCCACACTGTTCCTCTTCGTCATTAAATCAAATTTGATCATATTATGATCACTATTGCCAAGCGGCCCCACCACCGTTACCTCTCTCACCAAGTCCTGTGCTCCACTGAGAATTAGATCTAAATTGCTCCCTCTCTCGTCGGTTCCTGAACCAATTGCTCCATAAAGCTATCATTTATTCCATCCAGGAACGTTATCCTCTCTAGCGTGTCCCGATGATACATTTACCCAGTCAATATTGGGGTAATTGAAGTCTCCCATTATTACTGCCCCTACCAATTTGGTTAGCTTCCCTAATTTCTCTTAGCATTTCACTGTCCGTCTCACCATCTTGTCCAGATGGACGGTAGTATACCCCTATCACTATAGTCTTCCCCGACACACAAGGGATTTCTACCCATAAAGATTCAATTTTGTATTTAGTCTCATGCAGGATGTTTATCCTGTTGGACTCTATGCCATCCTGGACATAAGGCACCACACCTCCTCCCGGGTGCTCCTCTCTGTCATTGCGATATAATTTGTACCCCGGTATAGCACTGTCCCATTGGTTATCCTCTTTCCACCATGTCTCTGAGATGCCAATTAAGTCTATGTCATCATTCATTGCTATACATTCTAATTCTCCCATCTTACTTCTTAGACTTCTGGCATTAGCATACAAACATTTCAAAGTTTGTTTTTTTGTTTGTATTTTCATTCTGCTTTTTAATTGATAGGGATAAGTTAGAATTTTTTAGCTCAGGTGAGTTTTTAGTTACAGGCTCTTGGACTATTTTTCTAATTATTGGAACCTCACTGTTGGGATGCCCTAATTCTAATGCATCATTAGTATCCTTTGAAGATACCTCTCTCCGAACCATGCGCTGCTGAGCGACTGTCGGCTTTCCCCTTTGTTCTAGTTTAAAAGCTGCTCTATCTCCTTTTTAAAGGTTAGTGCCAGCAGTCTGGTTCCACCCAGGTTAAGATGGAGCACATCCCTTCAGAAGAGACTTCCCCTTCCCCAAAAGGTTCCCCAGTTCCTAACAAAACTGAATCCCTCTTCCTTGCACCATTGTCTCATCCACGCATTGAGACTCCAGAGCTCTGCCTGCCTCTGGTGACCTGCACGTGGGAACATTTCAGAGAATGCTACCCTGGAGATTCTGGATTTAAGCTTTCTACCTAAGAGCCTAAATTTGGCTTCAGAACCTCCCTCCCACATTTTCCTATGTCGTTGGTGCCCACATGTACCATGACAGCCGGCTCCTCCCCAGTACTGTCTAAAATCCTATCTAGGTGATGCGTGAGGTCCGCCACCTTCGCACCAGGTAGGCATGTTACCAGGCGATCCTCACGCCCACCAGCCAGCCAGCTATCTACATTCCTAATAATCGAATCACCAACTATGACGGCTGACCTAACCCTTCCCTCCTGGGCAGTAGGCCTTGGGGAGATATCCTTAGTGCGAAAGGACAATGCATCACCTGGAGAGCAGGTCCTTGCTTCAGGATCCTTTCCTGCTGCACCTGGTTGGTGCTTTCCCATCATGAGACCTTCTTCCTCCAAGGCAGCACCAGGGCTGCCAGTCTGAAGTTGGGACTTGACTACTATGTCCCATCTATATACATCTCTGTCTGCCTCAGCTCCTCCAGGTCTGCCCTCTAGCCTCCAGAGATCGGACTCGTTCTCTGAGAGTCAGGAGCTCTTTGCATCGCATGCACATGTACAACTTCTCATCAGTGGGTAAAAAATCATACATGTGACACTCTATGCAAAAGACTGGGAAGCCCCCCTCTTGCTGCTGCACTGCTGCCTTCATCTCAATTTTGATCAGTTCCTAGTTAAGTTTTAGGTTGCTATGGGGGTGTGAATGTGTCTAACGTCCTTTAAATGTATTAGTGAATTCACTATGTGTCTGGTAGTGGCCTACCGGGGTCTGATCGAATTCTCAATAAAGTTTTTGTTGATTTTTTTTTTTTTTTGTGAAAGTGGCACCTGCCTATAAATTAACGGATGAGCTAGGGGTGGGTGGGCAAGGGGTGGGAGGGTTGGGAAATCCAAACAGTTTAACTTCAGTTAGTCAGCAAGAGTGACTCACTGCTCTCTTGATTAACAAATGTTGGTCCCTATTCAAACCCAATCATACTACCTCAACACCTTTCCAAGTTGAGTAACTGAGCTGAACTGTTCAACTTTTTTACTTAGGTATACACTGCTCCTAGCTTATTTCTAGCTTCTGGCTACTTTTTGGGTTTTTTTTTTTGTGGGGGTTTTTTTTTTTCAATACAAACACTCAGTTTGTATTAAATACAAACACTCAGTTCTGCAGACTTTTAAAAATAAACACACTACCTACTGCTTACTAGCTACCTTTATTGAGTGACTATTTAAAAATACAGTCTAACACTACCTACTGCTTACTAGCTACCTTATTGACTATTTAAAAATACAGTCTAACACTACCTACTGCTTACTAGCTACCTTATTGACTGACTATTTAAAATACAGTCTAACTTGTTTATTCACTGCCTTTTCTGATTATTAAAGGCACAAACACACTAAATAATATTCCCAAATAGTTAACTTTGCCCCAATACTTTTAAAAAAGACAATGTCCCAAGCAAAAACTTACTGATTCCTTTCAGCCACCAGCAAGGTGATCCTCTCCTCTCAGTGTTCCCACTGGAATGTGAGTTCCTGAGCTCTTCCCTTCTCACTCTATTGCCTTAGAGACCCTTCTCACTCTATTGCCCTAGAGACCCATTTAAGCCATGCCAGACGGCAGAATCCAAAGGCTCAACTTGTGAGGAAGGCAGCTGGTATAATTGAAGCTCCTGTTTGTCCTGCTTCAGGGTGCATTTGCTCATTGTTGGCATAGGCTGCGTAGGTTTGCCTACAAGGCTGCATCAAGTACGCCACAGCACCATTCCATGCCTTTCATCATATCCATCCTCAGACCACTATAGATAATCCAAAACTCTGCTGCACAACTTCTTACTGGCTTCAAGAAACATGAACACAATATTCCAATTCTTCAATCTCTGCACTGGTTTCCCATCAAGTTTCGCATCCAATACAAACTCACATCTTTAACTCAGAACCTATTGCTCCATGTTTCATCTCTATGGATAAGTAGTATCCTCAAATTCTATGTTCCAACCAGAACACTTCATTCAGCCTCCCAATTACTTCTCTCAATTCCTTCGCTTCAAGAGCCTTCTCATTAGCTGGCTCGACTCTCTGGAATTCTCTTCCACAACACCTGTGTAACTTGACAAATTCGAAAAAATTTAAGGCGGCCCGAAAATCATATTTATTTTCAATTGCTTTTGTCTTATCCACACATGTTAGCCAGACTCCTGCCTAGTGTAATTTTTCTATGCTTATGTGAGCCCTGACCAGTTGCTAAGCTGGCACCTGAATGCCACAGCTTTATATCATTGTCTGTTTCTTGTTTTGTGTATTTTCAATTTTTATGTATGTTACTCGCCCCAAACTTTGGAGGGTGCAGGTTACAAATAATTTCAAATAACAAAATAAAATAAATACATCAGTACTGGGACTGGTCCTTTTCAATATTTTCATAAGTGATATTATGGAAGGACTATCAGGAAAGGTTTGTGCTTTTTGAAGATTATACAAAAATCTGCATCAGAACAGACAACCAGGAAGGTATGGAAAATATGAGGAAGGATCTAATGAAGTTTGAGGAATGGTCTAGAGCAGAGTTTGCCAAATCTATCCCGGGGGACCCCCATCCAGTCTGGTTTTCAGGATACACACAATGAATATGCAGGGAATAAATTTGCATGCATTGCCTCCATTGTATGCAAATTTATCTAATTCATATTCAGTGTGGATATCCTGAAAACCCAACAGGCTGATGATTCTTCAGAACAAGTTTTGGAATCACTGGACTGGCAGCTAAGATTTAATATGGACTTCATATTCCTTGTATTCAGGCACCTGCTCAACTGCCCAATGTCCATTTGAGAAACTGCGCAGGTATGTCAGTAATGATGGAGGCCTGGCAGGAAGCATCAGAGCAGGCAAGAAAGAGGAGGGGATAGAAGGTTATATCGGACACCATCAGCAGGGGCTGAGCAGGAAGAAAATATCATCAAACATTGGTGCTCACCAGGGTAAGGGAAGCAGGGGGCACCAAATTTGGAAGTCTCATAAGGCAGGCAGAAATCTTGCATGTATGCTGTATAAATGCATCAGCTGGAGGAGGTGCAGCCTATTATACCAGCACAAACTTCTCAGTGACATGCAGCCCTACTGGAATGTGTGACCTATACCAAGGAGCACAAATGTGTTGTAAGGTTTCAGCCTCTAGTCGTTCTCTGATTGTTCTAAATACTTGACAAGCTGAAGCCCTTTCACTTTCAGTTGAAATTGCCTTATCTCTCTGTCAGAGCGCCATGGGGGACTCCATTACTTTTGCCCGACTCCTGACAAGTCATTTAGCTGGCTGCTTGTTGTGAAGGCTGTCCGTGTCAAATTAGCCAGGCCTCTATTGTCCTTATTACCACTCGAAAAGCCATCATGAGTAATGCTATGGGGTCTCTCAGTTGTCATCGTTTGTCAGAAAGAAAGGGAGTGTGGTTACATATAGCTGACAGGTAATTTCAGTGGCTACAATTACCTCAATTAGTCTTGTCATAAACAATTCGATAAATGCACACCAATACAAACAGATAAACACACCAAGGCTTCCCTATTAATGATGTGTAATGGGTAAATCGGTGATATAATGCTCCCTTGTATTTATTTATTTGAAACCGTCCTCAGCTGGATACTGGCAGTCACTACCTGGTCAGTGCAAATTGGACTATCCGCTTTCATTAGCTCATCACCGGAAAGAATGTGAAAGGCGGGTGACAAAATTCATTTGGAGAGAGAAAGAGCAGATTGCCTGAAGCAGGTGTTATAACAAAGATAAAACAAAGGTTTTCTTTTGTCAGCTTATTGCTGTGGTGTAAGTTACAGAAGGCCACAGTGTGGTAAAAGAAAAATGAAGAAACCCAATATGACAGGGAAAAGATGTACTGAAATATGTTCTTACTGAAATTAGGGTCTTGTGAATATTAAAACACAGCCAAAGAGTGGAATGATTGAGGCTGGATGTTACACAACTCTAACAAAATCTTAGCCGAGGATTTGGAAAATGCCAAATGATATGAAGAATGCATTTTAAAATGTGATGGGGTCTTTGATGTATCAAAGTCAGATCATATAACAAATATACTGGATGCACAATATACATAAAAATATACACCCTCAATGGAGGTGTTATGTTGAATTTCTGAATATTCATTACATAAAGTCCCATTTCTTTTTAATATGTTTCAAGGAGGACAAAAGCCTGGTTTTAGTGAATGCACCTCATATTGCAAGAGAAATCATTGGGCAACATGGTTTATTAGGAAAGGTAATTTTATGAGTAGGGGTAAAGTCTGCATGTAATTTTACATATAGATTTTACCATACATTTTCAAAGCAAACTTAAACACATAATTTTGTTTTGAAAATTCCAAGGTACGTGTCCTGGTATGCTTACAAACTCAGTTGGGCAAAGTTATGCCTGCACTATTAAGGGCATAGCTTGTTCAGATAAAATTACATGTATAGGGGCAGATTTTAAAAGCCTTACGTACGTAGGGGGATTACGTGTGCTGGGCCTACTTTCAAAAGTCCTGGGGCTTGAAAAAATGGGCGGTCCGGGGGTGGGGGCTTGACGGAGCAGTCCGGGGCGTGGCCAGAGGCCTCTGCAAGGCCGCGGCGGATCGCGCGCAGGCAGTCGGCCGGCACGCGCATGTTACGCCTGTCTCTGGCAGGCGTAACTTCTGTGACAAAGGTACGGAGAGGGTTCAGGTTGGAGGCTGGAACAGGTAGGGGAAGGTGGAGGGGGGGGGGAAAGAAAGTTCCCTCCAAGGCCGCTCTGATTTTGGAGCAGCCTCAGATGGAACGGGGAAAGCCAGCTGGTCTCCTTGAGGGCTCGGCGCATGCAAAGTGCACTCCCTTGCATGTGCCGACCCCGGATTGTATAACATGCGCGCGGCTCCGTTTGTGAGCGCCGGGTAGCACGCACAAATGTACACCGCGCGCATAGGTTTTAAAATCCGCCCCATACTTTTTAAAATAACTAAAATATGCCTAAGTCCCATCTCTACTCCAGCATCACCCCCCCAAGGACGCCTCTTCCCAGTGCATGTAAAAGTATTTGTGAAATCAAGTTATGCACATAGTTTTAGGAGCACTATGCCCTACGTTACTTTCTGGCAGTCATTTAGGCACATTTTATGTGCCTAAATGACTCTAAAAATTTACCCCGTATGAATATATCACTAAGAGGTCAATTTTCATAGAGTTCTGGCCTAAGGACTTTGTCAGCTAATTCAAAGCCTTTGAAAATTGACTAGTTATCCAGCTAAATTTAGCCGGTCAAATTCTGGGCAGGCCTGGAGGTAGGGTTGGGTTGGGCAGGCAGTTAGCTGTTTTTTTTTTTTTAAGACAATAGAGAGAGAGGAAAGGAAAATCCCACTGCTGGAAGACTTTTAAATGCAACCATTTGGGAAGGAGGTAGGAATGGAAGGGCCCTGCTGCTTTTTACAGCACAAATCAGATTTTTGAAAATCTACCATTCTCAATATGTGTAAAAGTACATGCATTGTTCTACAAAATGAATACTTTTACATGTACTGTCAGGAGGCATTCCCAAGGGCGTCTTTAGATCAAAGGAGGAAAATAAAGCAAGTTATTTTTCTTTACATTTTCTCTGTACAAAAAGCAGACACAGATATCGCAGCCACTTTATAATTGTAGCAATAATCAAAGTGAAACTATAAGCATAATTTAGATCTGATTATTGGTGCAAATCCTCCAGGTTAAAAATAATACCCACGGTGTTTGTACTAATGTGAGCAGTTTTATTATTGCCCCCTATTTATCGCTGGCAAAGGAGCTGATTCTGTGACATATATGAATGGTCAGATATGGCCTTTGGATCCACTACATTCAAATTCCAGAGAAAATTACAAAACCCAGAAAAGTAAGAATCAGAGTGTATATAAAAGGATTTTTATTAAAAGACTTGTAGAAATAAGGGTCAACAAACAAGTTGAAAATGATATCTTAAAAGCCTTCAACAACTGGGATGTCTGTCAAAATCCTTTGATGCACATCCAGGAGTTTGAAAATATATTGTGTTGAAAAATCCCACATTTTGGTTAAAAAAAGCAGTAACTTTGGATCCTTTTTTTTTAATTACTATATTTTCAGTGAGACTGGAATACATTCTGATGCCTTCACTATATTTGAGAACTATACTGTTGTTGATATGAGAAAAAATTTAAAGTTTAAATTACAAAACATTCTTACCTCTTCACTAGGTGTTGCCTCATGGCTACTTTACTATGACTGAAAAGATTTTAAATTCTTTGTATCCAGTTCACACCAACCTTTAATAACTTGGGCTGACTAGCCTTTTTTTTTTTTTTTTATTATCAAGCCTTCATACACCATGCAGCAATCAGCACCATATGCCTGCTTCTCTCTCTCGCTGCATGTCCGCTAGCAGACAGCTGGACCATAATGGTCAGATTAGAGCACAAGAAGCACCTCACACACGGACCAATTCAGTAAAGTCCGCGGGAGAGCGGGCAAACGCCCGCTCTCCCGGCGCGCGCACAGGCCACTCGCCTGTGCGCGTGATTCAGTATTTAAATGAGGCCCGGCGGTAGAAACAATCAAAAGGAGGCACTAGGGACACTAGTGCGTCCCTAGTGCCTCCTTTTGGCCCGGAGCGGCGGCTGTCAGCGGGTTTGACAGCCGATGCTCAATTTTGCCAGCGTCGGTTCTCGAGCCTGCTGACAGCCACAGACTTGGAAACCGGACGCCGGCAAAATTGAGCATCCGGTTTTCGACCCTACAGCCGCGGGCTGACTTCAAATTTTTTATTTTTTTACCCTTCGGGACCTCCGACTTAATATCTCCATGATCTCCGACTTAATATCTCCACTTTCCCGGTGCCTGAAGAAATTAGCGCCTACCTTTGGGTAGGCGCTAATTTCTGAAAGCAAAATGTGTGGCTTGGCTGCACATTTTGTTTTCTGAATCGCGCGGGAATACCTAATAGGGCCATCAACATGCATTTGCATGTTGATGGCCCTATTAGGTATTTTCGGCCCCTTACTGAATAAGGGGTAAGGGAAAACGCGCGTCCAATGGCGAGTTAACAGTGCGCTCCGTCGGGGTGAGTTTTTGGGAGCTGAGTTGGGGTTAGGGAGGGTGTTGTTACAGACACATTCAGATGTATCCATTGTAAAATTGACAGCAGTAAAGAATTTTTGACCATATAAGTGATGAAAAGGAGTTGATTTGTACAATTCAGCTAGCAGACACTGCAGTATACAAATCATCTCCTCATAGACTTTTCATCACTTAAAAGGTAAAAAATGCTTTAATGCTGTCAATTAAAGTGCCCCCTTAAAATGGTCCGTATATAGAGTATCAGAATGAGCCTTATACAGAGTCAGTCTCTCTCTCCCCCCTACCAGACTCCTGCGCTTACCAAGGAGTGGCATGCATAACATTCGTCTGCCTCCAGAATGCCCATACCATTCTTGGATATTTAAAATTTGTGTAGCTCCAGCTCAGCCCACTGACACGCATATGTGGCTGTTTATGCACATGCAAGGCTGTTAAAATCTACTCTATGGGGCAGATTTTAAAAGGTACACACATGGCGCGCACAAATGTATGCCTGATTTTATAACATTCGCGTGCATGTTATAAAATCAGGGGTCGGCGCGTGCAAGGGGGTGCACACTAGTGCACCTTGCGTGCGCCGAGCCCTGGGGAGACCAGATGGCTTTCCCCGTTCCTTCCCCCCCACCTTCCCCTCCCCTACCTGTCCCGCCCCCAGCTCGAAAAAAACCCAAACCCCGTACCTTTATCTCAAGCCTGCCAGAGGCAGGCTTAACTTGCATGTGCCGGCCGATTGCCGGCGTGCGATCCTCCGGCACAGCGACCATTCGGAGGCCTCTGACCCCGCCCCTTTTTGCAAGCCCCGGGCTTTATGTGCGTTGCTGGGCCTTTTGGAAATAGGCCTGGCGCATGTAAGCCTTTTAAAATCTGCCCCTATATGTAGTGAGGTGGATGGATTGTGAAGTTGTTTAGATATATATACATCAACAATCACACACATATACAATACATTATATGTAACTGTTTTAATTCATATCTTTATGAATTTTTAGATTTTTTTTAATTGTAGTCTATGAAATGTATTTTTTTGTAATTTAATGAATTGTATTTCAAGTCACTTTGGTCAGTTCTTGTGAATTGAAAAAGAGGGATATAAAATGTAAAACAGAATGGAATATTTATTTTGATGTGGGCCGCGACCTGAGCGCCCGACTGGATGTCCGAGGTCACGGCGTGAGTTCATGCACCTTCCCGCTGCCTTGAGCGCCCAACTTGGATGTCCAGGCGGGCGCTCAAGGCAGCGGGAAGGTGCATGAACGCACGTCGCAAGCTGAGTGCCCGGCTGGAAATCCGAGGTCACGGCGGCGTTCATGCACCTTCCCGCTGCCTTGAGCACCCAACTTGGACGTCCAGGCGGGCGCTCAAAGCAGCGGGAAGGTGCATGAACGCAAGCCGTGACCTGAGCGCCCGGCTGGACGTCCGATGTCATGGCATGCGTTCATGCACCTTCCCGCTGTCTTGAGCGCCCAACTTGGACGTTCAGGCGGGCGCTCAAGGCAGCGGGAAGATGCATGAACACACACCGCGCCCTGATCGGCTACGACAGCGGCAGCAAGCCCAGCAGCAACTGGTACAGCAGCATCGGCATGGGCTTCAACCAGCAGCACGTCGGCCCTCGCTCCAGCTACTCGGACTCGCGCTACGAGGCCCCGGGCGACCCGGAGGCTGACGGCGCTGGCCCGCTGCAGGCTAGTCCACGCTCCAGCCTGTGCGATCAGTCCCTGGAACTGGAGAAGGAGCTGGTGCTGCACATGAAGAAAGAGTATTTTGGTGAGTAACTAGTGTGTGGTACTTGCTTCAATGCCGACAGACGTTCATGGGCCTTCCCCCTGCCTTAAGCGCCCAGGTTGGACGTCCAAGCTGTGACCTCGGACGTCCAGCTTGGACGTCCAGCCGGGCGCTCAAGGCAGTGGGTCTGTAGGAGAACCATCCACTTTCCTGGTGGAATGACATTTCAAATGACATTTGAAATGACAGGTACCAGCATACCCAGGATACTGTATAGGCGCTGTATACCGCTCTATACAGTAAAATGGATTGAGCATGCCTACCGCTTCATGGACGTGCTTTGGACGCCGCTTGCATTTGAGTCTCATTTGAATACTGTATCGAGCGGTATGTGAACCAAATTGTGCGCGCGGCAAACGAGGGTGCGCCCGGCACTGCCACACTCTTTCTTACGTGTCCTTACTGTATCGGCCTGTGAGTGATGTAAGTATTGCGACCGTCAGTCGCAGACGGCTGCGACCGCTCTGCCTCACCTCTCTTTTACCGTTTTCCTCCTCCATTGGAAGAATGGCTGCCTCAGCTGCTGTTTGCCGAAACCCTCGGCGTCTCCGAGCCAGCATGGGCATCCCCATCCACCATGCTTCTTCCTGAGGCCTCCTAGGGCATGCGTGTGCACGCTGCCTACATTTTTTAATATGTCATGGCGGGAACCTCGAGGGCGGCCCCACCGCATGACATCAGTACCTCCTGGTATTTAACCCTCCACTCTGCTCCAATTGAACGAGTTAGCAAGGACTTCAGATTTGCTACTCTAACGGCTTCTAAGCTGCTCATTTGGATTCCTCATTACCCTCCGGGGTATCTCGCTACTACGGAAGCACTGGGTACCCGCTCCTTGGGGGCCTCTCGCTTCTACTTGCCCTCCGGGGTTAATCTGCCGAACCTTAAGGACACCCGCCCCTCGGGGGTCCTGTCTGCTTTCTTTCAGGAAACCTCGGCGCTCCTAGGTACTCGCTTCTCGAGGGCCAATTCTGCTCAGGGTATCCTGCGCCTCGGACCTCGGGTCCTTCTCTTCATTCAACTACCGAAGGAAGTCATCAGCACTGCTACTCTGTGAGTTTCACTACGCTCCAGCTCACCTCATTCCACCCTTCAGGTTCATGGCCTATCCTGCGTGTGGGACACTACCTGACCTTTGCTACATCTGGGTGAGACCTTCATCTACAAAGACCGTCTGAGCTTACTGTGATATTGCTGGACTACAATACTGTCCATTCCTTGGGCAAGATTCTACTCATCAACTGCAGTATAATATGCTTTCTCTCCTCAGCTGCTTACTAGAGTCTAGCCAATCGTGGTTCTCCACGGGGCCCCTCCTCGTGGGAGGAGTCATCGCCACTTCGACCAAGAGTCTACAATATGCCACAAACCCAACAGTAAGACATGATACACATACAGCATGTGCAATATCTAAGGGTATGTATCACTTTAAAAAGCAGAAAAAAAATAAGAAAAATAGATACAGACAGATGGGTAATGGATGGGGCTAGACAGACAGACAGACAGACAGAAGTGTCTATCAATGCCATTGTTTTTTCAATACTGGCAAGATATATTTACTTTCTTAAACTACCAGGCCCCATCTATCTCTTAATACACCTTGCTACATATGAAATAAAGGAATTATATGGTTCACATCTCTGGCAACAACTAATGTGATTAGGCCATCAAATCTTCCTGCATTTTTCAGAACAGCTTACTAGAAAAGACACCAATTACTACTTTTGTCTTGTAGAACAAAAATTTGCATCCCTCAGTGATTTCCAAATTTTAAGTCTCTGCAGCTTGGGAAGGAGACAGCTGAGAGGGCACATGATATAAGTTTATTAAATTATGAGGGGGGAAGAACAGGTAAATAAAGGATGGTTATTTACCCCTTTCTGTTAGGGAGCACTGCCGTGTTATGACCTCAGTAGCAGGGCTGGAGCACAACAGGATTCAGTAAGTCTTCTGTCTGAACCGGCCACCTGCCCCTCTGGTTGAACCCTCAGATTCTAGTGGCTGGCAAGACTTAAGACAGCAAAGTAGAAATGGCCATTCCAGGGAACTAGAAAGTGCCCACAGCAGAAAACAAGGTTGCTGCAGGAACTAGACACAAAGAGGTGCCCACTAAGATAAGACAAAATTCAGGAATATGAAACAAGACTAGGGCTAAAAAAGAACAAAATATGATAGACAGGACACTAGATACCAGAAAAAAGGCTAAGATAAGGTACCAGGAGCAAGCAAGAAACAAGACTAAGGCAAGACAAGGACACCGGAATATGCAGGTGTATGAGAGCCAGAAACTGGGAGCACAAGGATCAAGACAAGACTGTGAGTAGGACCAAGACTAGATCCAAGCTCTGGCACAAAACACACTGTGAAGCCAGAATATAATTAAAATATGAACAGCATGGCTGCCAGCAGGAGGTGCAGGCCATAGAGCTGGAAGGACCAACCAGAGTACCGCAGCAGCAGACCTCTGTTTCACATGGACCAGAGACTAGAAGCACAAGGATCAAATCAAGACTATAAGTAGGACTAAGACTAGACTCAACCTCTGGCACAGAGCATATGTGAAGACAGAATATAATGAAAATAAACAGAAACAGCATGGCCACCAGCAGAGATACAGGACACAGATTTGGGAGGACCAACCAGAATACCTTAGCCGCAGGCAACAGTGCTAGTAGGACTAGGCAGATAGCTGACAAGGCCCACTAAGGACCCCTTCTGGTAGGAGGCAAGAACTGCTCAACAAATCCTCACACTTTCAAATAATATTAAAACAAGGGGGACACTCCATGAAACTAACTAGCAGATTTAAAACATATTATGTTGCCAGATGACATTGCCAGATGACATTGTCAAGATGACTATCATAGCGGAGTTTAAAAGAGGGTTGGACAAGCTCCTGGAAGAAAAGTCCATAAAACATTAGCCAGGAATACTAAGGAAAGCTATTGCTATCCTAGGGAGCAAGTAACAGGAAATAGGTCTACTTCATAGGATCTGGCAGGTACTGGCGAACAAAACTTGCCACTGTCAAAGACAGGATGCTGAGTTTGACAGATCTTGCTTGGACCCAGCATAGAATTTCTTATATTCGAAAGTTGTATTCCCTCACCTGAAAAATCTTCTATCATTCACTATTCCCTTAGTTATGGGTGAATTGTTTTCTGCTGGAAACCTCAGTGGCATCTTATACATGTCACAAGTGCAGTAGCTGTGTTTTTCCAGGAGAAAATAGTATTATCATCAGGCTGTGATATGTTTTATTGGACTGAGATAAGAATGATCCAAAATTTATATACGTTTTTCACACCACATAGATGATATATGATGAATGGCTCGATGTGCATTTGACATCTGATGAAAATATTCTCGTTGGATCATTCTTATGTCTGTCCAATCAAAGCTATCATGGCCTGTAAAAATACACACACACATACATACATGCAAAAAGGTGAGCATAAATTCTCCCCAGTTCTTTCTCAATGCCCTACTAATACATTTCTTAAAGCAATCTGCATTCCTCTCTGAGAATGGAACTAAGGTTATTTTAGAGATGTGCAGATGTGAACGGTAAAGAGCAGGGACTCCTAGCTGACTGCAGTCATCAGTAATGACTGAAGAACATTTTCTAAATCTACAAACATTCAAATATCTAGCATGTTACAATAACGTATCAGAAGATAGCATTTTCTACAGAATGAAAAACTCAAGGACAAAGGGTCATTTTATAAAACTGAAGGGAAGAAAGCTCAGAAGGAATGTGAGAAAATACTTTTTTCACTGGGAGGTGGGGGGATACCTGAAAGAAACTTCCAGAGGAGGTGGTAGGAGCCCAAACTGTGACAGAATTCAAGAATACAGTGAACAGACACAAAGGAACTTCAGTTAGACAAGGGAGGGAGGGGACCACAGACTGAGTAGGATCTGTGAAAGCACAATAGGCAGGTATAAATGAGCAGACTGGGTGGATCAAGGGAGCCTTATCTGCCAGTATTGTCTATGCTTCTTCACTCAGCAAGGATAGTGGAGGAAAACTGCTACTTGCAACTGTTTACTCCAGTATAAGATTTCTTTCTTTTCCTTTTTCAAACTACTACTAAGAACTCAGCAGAACAGAGGACAGGGCTCTCCCTAATGACTAGTCTGCTTCACGGCAGTCTTGTCTAGGCATGACAGTTTACTGAGAGGCTTGAAAAACTCGTAATTACCAGTGTTACAGGGCAATTAATGTATATTACACTGCACTACCCATGGCAGCAACTGTCATTTTCTCAATAAAAATGAGCACTCTTCAGCTAAAGGTGACATTAATTGGGGCTTTAATGACTTATGCAGAGAAGCCGAAGCCAAATATGAACAAAACAGCGATTCAATGAGCGACTTCAGAAACGAGAAAATTGTACTAAAATGAGATTAATTGCTGTTTAGAAAAAGGAAAGAACCTAAAAAGCTATTAAATTGCAGGGTTTGGGTGCCCGGGTGATGGTCCTGATGTTAATCCTGCATTCTCGCAGCAGGGAAATATTCACAAAATCCAGAGGCTCCTGACAGCAGGGGGAGAAAAAAAATGCAAAGAACAACAACAGAAGAAAAAAAATCATTAGACGTTTAACCTCAATCCATCAAAAAATATATTTCAGCTTTTATCACTGTTCTAACTACTTCTGCAATTTCAAAAATTACTGCTGTGTTCTAGGGCTGTCAGCATGCAAATGCGAGCACTGTCAATATTGGGGGAGAGAAATTGCTCCACTTCAAAGAGCCTACTTGAGTGATAAAAGGAGAGAATCGCTCAAGACAAGGAACATACCAGCTCCTAATGCAAAAGAAAGCAAACAATACTAATTTAAGGCTTAATTGTGGCAAAAGCTAAAACAGGAAAGAAAAAGAAATTGGCTTTGTTTTTTCTTCCTTCTTTAAAGGAATCGAAGCAAAATAGTATCTCGGCAAACTCTTTCAAGGCTTACAAATCTGTGCTTAATTACTCATCACAAATAATTAGGACATAATTTTACAGCTTGACTTCAGGTGATATAATTATTAAAGCAGCTCTGTCGTTCTTAAAAGCCTTTATCCTTACTATCTAATTCTTTCAAGCAATTATAGAATTGCTTTTCTTTTTTGCCTTTTCAGCTGTCATGATGGCTGTATACATAAAACATCACCCTTAAAATTCCTGACATATTACAGGGATAAACATAGCACTAACTTGCTTTGAAGTTCAATCTTCCATAATTTCTTTTTTTCTAAAACGAATATCAGATAAACCATTGGAGTTATTCCATTTCACACATGGAGGTGTCATGTGTCCTAAGGCAGCTTAGTTCAAACAACATATACATATTATTTATGTACTAGTCCAAACGATCTAATGTACTTATTCTATTGTCATGAAAAATGTTGTACATGACTTAAATTTCCAAACCAGGGTCAACTTGCTGACCCAATGACCACACAATGTCATGAGGAAAAACTACATCTGCATCCCAAGTCTTAATTCTCCTTGGGTCAGCTGAGATGGGGAATTTTGGGGGATGGAGCAATCAAAGCCCTTGTGGGGAGAAAGATGCAGTTGTCACTCTACGATGACATACACTGACCATTCAAGTGTAGTCTTTGGAGCTTTTTCTTGAGCTCCTGACTTCTGTTGTATTTGTGATTATAGCCCTGGGCAACATTAATGGTTTGTGTTTCTATAGTATTTCTAATTCTAACTGGATCTCAGCATGTTTTACCGCTAGAATACTATAGAAACATGTGTGCAGTCACTTTTGGGGTGGGAGTGAGGTGGTGGTTAAAAAGTCTGGCTGTTTTGTAGATCAGGGAATGTGCAATGCCAGTACTCAAGGGCCACAAACCAGCCTGCTTTTTAACATTATTTATACAAATTAATGTTTTCAGTTGAAACTTATAGAAATATATTTATTCTAATATTAGATTTATAACCCACCTAAGGATTCAAAGAAGCTTACAGCAATATACAATAATATATTACAAAATACAATCTAAATATATATAAAACAATAGGAAAAAAACCCCATAAAACAACTAACCCATTATTCTTTGGTTTGCAATCCCCCCTCTCTCACTGAAGGATTGCAAACCTAAATTTACCCCTTCTGAAAATGAAGGAGCTCACAGAGGAGCATGCTTCTTTTGTTTGCCCCTATGGTGGCGATTTGCCACTCGTGGTAGGCCTTCTTAAGGCCTCAAACTGTCTGATGTCATTACAGGAGATGGAGCTTGGACTAACAGCATTCCCAGTTTCCTAGACAATGTTTTAAGTGCACATCAAGTCAAGGAAATGACAGGGCCTCAGATGGAAATGATACTCTCACAACTACTGTGCAGAATTCGCCAACCGTGGCAGACCCATTTAAGGTCTTGAGCCACATAATGTCATCAAGAGTAGCAGTGCTTGGCCTAGTGGTATTCCTGGTCAATGTTTCAAGTTCAGGTAGGGTCAAAGAAATGGCATGGCTTCAGGTAGAAACAGCCCTCACACAGCTGATGGTGCTTAAATATTCATTGTATTTATTCATTTGTGACTCTCAAGAGTCATCTTTCAGAGGAAACAAGGGTGTAACTACATTGTTGATCTTATATTTATTATCCAATTAGAGTTGTATATGCTGATAAAGTGCCTTGCCCAAGGTTACAAAGAGTCCATGAAAGAGTGACTCGAACTGAGTCTTGTAGCCACAGAATATATTTCTTCCTGGGAGAGGGTACAGATTTATACTATCTTTGGTCCATTTCACTGCATGACAACAGGAAAGAGTTTTTGCTGTTTGTTCATGCATTAGACAGCATATAAAATAGGCACAAGTTTGAGACACAGAAGCCATATGACTTGCTCCAAGTGTCCTCACTTTCTTTCTTCAATATCCAATGCATTTTTGTTTCTGTATGAATATTTCCTTGTAAAATAAAATAATGATAGCAGCATCAATTAGTACCACTTATGAACTGAGGAAACAGCCAAACTGCCTGCTGTTATCTTCATGTGCATAAACAACAAGCTTAAATGCTCAAAATGTATTGCCGTGTGAATTTACCATGGAAATTTGCAAAGGATTTCACAGGCAGAAATCTGGGTTAAGGCTCAGGACTAGTACCTCAGTACAGCAGATAGCTTTAGTGCAGATGGGATATTACCTAAGTCCCCATTTTGTTGACTGTTATCAAGGGCTACCATGGTTCTTTGCTACATCTTGCAGTGCATATGCAGCATTTTTATGTTTCAATAGGAAATATTTTTGGAATTTCATAGAAATATTTAGATTTCCATAGAAATTACAGCCAAATCAAAAAAATGGTAGTCTTGGAAAAGCAACAGCCACAAATACATTTGCATGCTGTGAGAAAGCTCAGTCAGTCTGGAGGAAATCTGGAAACAAAAATCCAGGCCATGATGGTACTCAAGGTTTTACTAATCCATGAGAGTTACTCATGTTGGCAGCACTTCTACAGAAGACTATTTCAGTTGCCATCAAGTGTGCTTGATCTTGGAAGCAGGGGGTGTTACTACATGTAAATTATTGTAATGTGTAATCAATTAAGGCCTTGTATCAAATCGTTAAGAAAACACAGAAGTAGGTATATAACGAGATCCTTATGAGTTTGTACCCTCACTCAGCCTTTTAGTAGTATTACCTTCTGAATGGAACCGTAATTGGACTTTGCCACTGTAAGAAACGGGGGTAAAATCATTGTAGCTAACCCTGTGACATCCCTGCCCATAGGCCCACTGAAGTCGGCATTCCTTTTCCCCCCACTGCAGCACTTACAGTATATAATAAGAACATAATTGCCATGCTGAGACAGACCAAAGGTCCATTGAGCCCAGCTCACTTGACAGTGACCAAGCTCTAAAAATATATCCAATTTCTTGTTGCTCACTCTCTATGACAAGTGGTGAGTCTCTTTGAGTCATCTGATTAATAAAAGCCTGATCTACAGTTATTCTGAACCCAAATCCACTTCCAACTACAGTTTATTCTGCTCATTAGTGTGGACTAGTTAATGCATTCCTGGACAAATGGCGGTGGACCACTTGCCTAGTAAACAACTGTGTTGCTAAAGATAAAAAGGGGAACTCTCAGGCTTTTCCCAAAATATATTTCTGGCTATAGATTACAACTGCAAAATTTTATTAAAAACCTGTTTAATACAACCATTAGGTGTAACATACAGCATTCAACTACATAAAAGCCATGGTATGCAAGAACAAACACCTGCAAACCATACAATTACAGAATAAGATTTCCTTTTTTCGTACTGAACCCCACCCCTTCCATTTTAAATGAGGTTGATTCAGGCTCTTTCATTATCAGATACATAAAATGAGTTGCAATTTAGTAGTAAGAGAATTCAAAAAAGGATCCCACACTTTTAGACATTTTTGCTATTGAATTGGTTTAAGTACAGACAGTCGTTTCATAAGCAACAGATTATGTATATGAATTTTCCACAGTCAGGCTAGGCGAATCTTTTTCAATCTACTTTAATAAGATACATTTTTTTAAATAATAAGACACAAGACCATGTGATGCTGTGGTAGGAGAGGGATGTGTATTGGTTCTACTCCTTTACCATCAGCCTTGGTAAATGAGCATCTTGACTATACAATTGCTGATTTTGGATCTGCTCTTTGGACATGCCGCTTGGTTTCCTGAAAGGCAGTTTTGGAGACGCAATGACTACTAAACTCTCTCAAAATGAAAAAGAAAAAGTGAAACTCACTGATTCCAAGATGGCGGAGCGGAATGGTAAGTTGAAGTTGTCCGAGCCAGCCTACAGTGAAGCACTAGTTGAGGCTGTAGCTGCAGTAATGTTAAAGGCTTTAGATTCAAAATTTGAGCAGTTAAGAGCTAAATCCAATGCGATTACTGCCTCTGTGGATGCTTTCGCTTGGTGAGCGACGGAGGTAGAGAAGTGGGTGTCTGACGTGGAGGAAGAAGCACGTGCGACACTGGCCACAGTCAAGGAGCTAAAGGTGAAAGTGGCATGTATGGATGATAAGACTGAAGACTTAGAAAATAGGTCACATAGGAATAATCTGCAGTAGCTGAAATCGAGCTGAGAGGGTTCTTGGAAACAAGGTTGGTATAGGAGCTGAAGTTGGATGCATCTGTGGGGCCCATGTGAATTAAGAGTACACCAATTAGGCCTTAGAATTGAGAATCATGGGAGGCCTAGGATGATTATTGCCCGAATTTTGGATTTCACATAAAAAGTGGTAGTGATACAAGCAGTGTGTCAGGGAGTGCAACCGAAGGTGGGAGACCAGAAAGCGTTGCTGTTTCAGGATTATACCATGAAACTGCCTGGCTAAGGAGCGCTCTCTCATCAGTGTGTTCCTCACTACATGCCTGTCAAGTCCAGTTAATTTTTCAATATCCCACCAAGTTAAAGGTCACCTATGTGGGAAAAACAACTTGTATGTGATGCCAGATGAAGCCTAGGCTTTTTTGAATGCCCTAGTTCCAATGGAGCAAAGTAGTCTAGCTGGGCCTGAGTAATACGAATGGCTTTCCTGCCTAATCAGGTTTCAAGTAATGGTGACTTGGTGAAGCAGAGGACTTGAGCTTTGGCAGGCTGTATACCCGGCCAACTATAGATCTTTTTTTTCTCTCTCTCTCTTCTTCCACTGTTGCCTCAAGACTACATCGGGTTATCAACAGAAGTATTTGTTGCAAGGATCAGATTGGGGGGGGTGGGAAGCTGAATAATTAACTTTGACAACAGCAGTGAGAGAGAGAGTTAACTGTGGGATGTATGGGCTGGGAAATTCATCTAGATGTTCATATTATTGTGGTCATACCTGGATGGGTTTTAGCTGGTGAGCCAGGAATCTTCCTCCTGGACCTGGGGTGGATATGTATGTATGTGTATGTGTGTGTGTGGGGGGGGATTGAGAATTGTTTGGGGTCCTCTCTGGGCTGAGAGAGGGGCTTCAGTAAAGAAATATTTTTCTCTAGAGGTGAATCCTGTTTATGGGAGGGCTACATAAAGAGGGGCTTCATTTGAAATCATGGAATGCAGCAGGTTTAGGCTCCCCAATTAAACTGCAAAAGATTCTGAAAGCCCTCGTGACGCACCAGACTGATATTGCTATGCTTCAAGAAACATATCTTAATGATGAGGAGCATGTCAAATTGATTATGTGGTGGATGGGAGAAGCATTTTGGGCATCCTCTGCCTCGAAGAAAGCTGGCATAGCTATTTTGATTCACAAGACCCTAACTTTTCAAGTACAGGCCCAGATTAAAACTCTGGAGGCAGATACTTAATTCTAAAAGGTTCTTTATGCGGAGAATCATTCTTTGCAATGTCTATGCACCTAACTCGTACAATCATGTTTTCTTTATAGATATTCTTAATAAATTGCAGGTCTTGGGTGATGACCCCATATTTAGGGGGGGGGGGGTAGGATCTGAACATGGTGTTTGAGCCTAGTGTGGACAGGTCTCATTGCCCTGCAGGAGGGAGGTTTATGAAACATAGGGGAGTCCCTTTGCTTTATGATCAAATTGATCTTCTGGATGAGTGGAGGTTTCTTCATCCTACAGAGCAGGACTATATGCATCTCTCCCGGGCACATGCTACTCAATCCAGGATTGACTACTTGCTGGTCTCTAAGAAACTTGTTTCTAAAGTCTTTCAGGCCTCTATAGGTCCATTTGAAATTTTGGATCCTGCTCTAATTTTGGTAGATTTTCAATGTGCTGCACAGAGGACTAGGAAAGGGGGCTGGTGGTTTTCTGCTCAGTTGTATAAAGACATGGGATTTCAAGCCCTTTTGGAACAAAAGTGGAAGGTTTTCCATGAATATAACCAGGAGCATATGGCAGATCCTGCCTTTTACTGGGAAACGGCCAAAGTGGTACTGTGGAGGGTGGGGGCTAGACATAATAGCTTACCTGAGCTGGAGAAAGAAAGATATTGATAAAAGAATCATAAACCGGAGCAGCAAGTGAGATGGGGTAGGTTAATCTAGCAACATCACTTACAGCTAAAAACAGGGCTGCCTATATATCTTCTCAAGTAGCTTTGAATTCCCTCATTCATCAGGGTGCACAAAAATCCATATTGAATTATAAGTATCAATTATATAAATTTGGTAATAAGTCTAGCAAATTGTTGGCATCCATGGTTAAATGTAAAGAGGGAGCTAGGTACATATCAGCTGTCCATGTTAAGCAAGGGAAAATAGTGAATTCTAATGAAGGACTTCTACAGGCTATGTATGCTCAATTGGTTACAGTGTGGTGCTACCCCTTTGATACCAACAAAGCGCGTATCACTATGCTGCCCAAGAAAGGGAAAGATACATTATCTCTAGAATCTTAAAAGCTGATCTCCCTGACCAACTTTGAGCTTAAACTCCTGGCTAAAATATTTGCAGATTGTATTGTCCTGCTATTACCAGCTTTTATAGTGGAGAATCAGGTAGATTTTGTGTGGGGGAGGCACTCCACTTTCAAGTGGAGTGGCAGTTACTACCCTTAAGAGAAACATGGGGGCTAACCTGCACGAAGCGGCAGTTACTACCCTTAACAGAAACATGGGGCTAACCTGCACGAAGCGGCAGTTACTACTAGAGATGTGAATCGGAACCGGAATCTGTTCGATTCCAGTTCCGATTCACATGTGGGTTTTTTTTCATCTGGCCCAATCGCGGTTTTGTTTATCGGCTGCGCCTGAGCTGATAAACAAAAAACCCACCCCGTCCCTTTAAAACTAATCCCTTTGCTTCCCCCACCCTCCCGACCCCCCACCCAAAACATTTTACAGGTAACCTGGTGGTCCAGTGGGGGTCCCGGGAGCGATCTCCCACTCTCAGGCCGTCGCTGCCACTAAAAAATGGCGCCGATGCCCTTTGCCCTTACCATGTGACAGGGTATCCATGCCATTGGCAGGCCCCTGTCATATGGAGGGAGAACTGTATGGCCGGCGCCATCTTTAAAAATGGCGCGAGCCATCCAGTGCTCCTACCATGTGACAAGGGCTGGCCAATGGCATGGATACCCTGTCACATGGTAAGGGCAAAGGGCCATCGGTGCCATTTTGATTAGTGGCAGCAGACGGCCCCGGGAGCGGGAAATCGCTCCCGGGACCCCCACTGCACCACCAGGTACCCGTAAAATGTTTTTGGGGGGGCCGGGAGGGTGGGGGAAGCAAAGGGATTAGTTTTAAAGGGTCGGGGTGGGTTTAGGGGTTATTTTTGTGTGCCGTTTTTCCCGCCCTCCCCCAAAACGATAAGAGAACCCCCACGATCAATATCGTGGGGTTTTCCTATCGTTTCAGGGGAGCCCCCGATTTCTGACGATTTTGAAAATATCAACGATATTTTCAATCGTCCGAAGCCCGATTCACATCCCTAGTTACTACCCTTAACAGAAACATGGGACTAACCTGCACAAAGCGGCAGTTACTACCTTAACAGAAACATGGGGGTAACCTGACGGAGTGGCAGTTAATACCTTGGGAAGCTTGCTGGGCAGACTGGATGGACCATTTTGGTCTTTTTCTGCCGTCGTTACTAAGTTACTATGTTAATATTTGGAAAGTGATGGTTTCATTGTCACATTGTAGGCAGATGGATATTCCTCTCTATTAGTCAGCTTTGATGCAGAAAAGGTGTTCAATTGTGTAGATTGGGAATATCTATTTTTTGTTTTGAGCAGTTTGGAATATTTGGGCTTTTTTGTAATGTGGTACAACTTTTGTACTTGAGTCCTAAAGCGTGAATTTTGATCAATGAGCAGCACACATAAAAATTTGATAAAGAAAGAGGTATGCATCAGGGGTATGCCCTCTACCCATTGTTGTTCATATTGGTGTTGGAGTCATTATTACACTCCATACAAGAAAGAATTCCTGCAATCCCTGCACTATCAAAAACTAGGAGTTTAAAATAGTGGTGTTTGCTGATGACCTCCTTGTACATCTTTCAAACCCAAAGAGAGTCTCTGGTGGAGTTGCTGGGTGATTTCTCTTGGAATGGATTTTTTTATGGCTTTAAATTTAAATGGGGGAAGTCAGAGGCTCTAGCATCATCTCCACGGGTGAAGTCCTTATGGAGTGACACATTTCCACTTCAATGGGCATCAGATTCTTCCACATATTTGGGCATAGTCCTTCCTAGGAATCTAGACATGATGTATGATCTTAATATCATTCCATAGTTGAAATGAATTAAAGATAGGTTTTTACTCTGGAACATAAGAACATAAGAACATAAGAAAATGCCATACTGGGTCAGACCAAGGGTCCATCAAGCCCAGCATCCTGTTTCCAAAAGTGGCCAATCCAGGCCATAAGAACCTGGCAAGTACCCAAAAACTAAGTTTATTCCATGTAACCATTGCTAATGGCAGTGGCTATTCTCTAAGTGAACTTAATAGCAGGTAATGGACTTCTCCTCCAAGAACTTATCCAATCCTTTTTTAAACACAGCTATACTAACTGCACGAACCACATTCTCTGGCAACAAATTCCAGAGTTTAATTGTGCGTTGAGTAAAAAAGAACTTTCTCCGATTAGTTTTAAATGTGCCCCATGCTAACTTCATGGAGTGTCCCCTAGTCTTTCTACTATCCGAAAGAGTAAATAACCGATTCACATCTACCCGTTCTAGACCTCTCATGATTTTAAACACCTCTATCATATCCCCCCTCAGTCGTCTCTTCTCCAAGCTGAAAAGTCCTAACCTCTTTAGTCTTTCCTCATAGGGGAGTTGTTCCATTCCCCTTATCATTTTGGTAGCCCTTCTCTGTACCTTCTCCATCGCAATTATATCTTTTTTGAGATGCGGCGACCAGAATTGTACACAGTATTCAAGGTGCGGTCTCACCATGGAGCGATACAGAGGCATTATGACATTTTCCGTTTTATTCATAATTCATTTTCTAATAATTCCCAACATTCTGTTTGCTTTTTTGACTGCCGCAGCACACTGAACCGACAATTTCAATGTGTTATCCACTATGACACCTAGATCTCTTTCTTGGGTTGTAGCACCTAATATGGAACCCAACATCGTGTAATTATAGCATGGGTTATTTTTCCCTATATGCATCACCTTGCACTTATCCACATTAAATTTCATCTGCCATTTGGATGCCCAATTTTCCAGTCTCACAAGGTCTTCCTGCAATTTATCACAATCTGCTTGTGATTTAACTACTCTGAACAATTTTGTGTCATCTGCAAATTTGATTATCTCACTCGTCGTATTTCTTTCCAGATCATTTATAAATATACAAGCCGTTAAGCCCGTTAAAACGGGCTACATCCCTCTGTCTCTCACCTCCCCCTCTTTCTCTCTCCCCTCACTCTTCACCACCCCCTCCCTCACCCACTCCTCCCCACCCTCCCTCTCCTATCACTCAGTCCCTCCCTCCCACTCAGTCTCACTCACTCCCTCCCCCCTCTCTCCCTCCCTCTCACTCACTCAGTCCCACTCACTCTCACTCAGTCCCCACTCCCTCCGTCCTCTCCCTCAGTCCCACTCCCTCCCTCCCTCTCACTTAGTCCCACTCCCTCCCTCAGTCCCTCCCCCTCACTCAATCCCTCCCTCCCACTCAGTCACTCCCTCCCCCTCACTTAGTCCCACTCCCTCCCTCAGTCCCTCCCCCTCACTCAATCCCTCCCTCCCACTCAGTCACTCCCTCCCCTCTCCCTCTCACTCACTCAGTCCCACTCACTTTCCCTCAGTCCCACTCCCTCCCTCTCTCTCCCAGTCCCACTCCCTCCCTCAGTCCCCCCTCTCCCTCTCACTCAGTCCCACTCCCTCCCTCTCACTCAGTCCCTCCCTCCCACTCAGTCCCTCCCTCTCACTCAGTCACTACCTCCCACTCTCTCTCTCCGTCCCTCCCTCCCACTCAGTCCGTCCCTCCCTCTCTCTCTCTTCTCCCTCCCTCGCTACCGCCATCGCCGCTACCGCCGTCGCTCTACCGCCGTCGCCGCCCGCTGCCGGTACCGCCGCCGCCGCCCGCTGCTGCCACTGGACGCCGCCATTTTTTTTCTTTCTGAAGCTGCCTCAGAGCGACGTGCTCGCCCGCACATGCGCGGTAGAGCTGGTCTCTACTGCGCATTTGCGGGCCGTCGGTCACAGGCCATTTATAAGGTAGATTGAACAGTAAGGGTCCCAATACAGATTCCTGAGGCACTCCACTGTCCACTCCCTTCCACTGAGAAAATTGCCCATTTAATCCTACTCTCTGTTTCCTGTCTTTTAGCCAGTTTGCAATCCACGAAAGGACATCGCCACCTATCCATGACTTTTTACTTTTCCTAGAAGCCTCTCATGAGGAACTTTGTCAAACGCCTTCTGAAAATCCAAGTATACTATATCTACCGGTTCACCTTTATCCACATGTTTATTAACTCCTTCAAAAAAGTGAAGCAGATTTGTGAGGCAAGACTTGCCCTTGGTAAAGCCCATGCTGACTTTGTTCCATTAAACCATGTCTTTCTATATGTTCTGTGAGTTTGATGTTTAGAACACTTTCCACTATTTTTCCTGGCACTGAAGTCAGGCTAACCGGTCTGTAGTTTCCCGGATCGCCCCTGGAGCCCTTTTTAAATATTGGGGTTACATTTGCTATCCTCCAGTCTTCAGGTACAATGGATGATTTTAATGATAAGTTACAAATTTTTACTAATAGGTCTGAAATTTCATTTTTAAGTTCCTTCAGAACTCTGGGGTGTATACCATCCGGTCCAGGTGATTTACTACTCTTTAGTTTGTCAATCAGGCCTACCACATCTTCTAGGTTCACCGTGATTTGATTCAGTCCATCTGAATCATTACCCATGAAAACCTTCTCCATTACGGGTACCTCCCCAACATCCTCTTCAGTAAACACCGAAGCAAAGAAATCATTTAATCTTTCCGCGATGGCCTTATCTTCTCTAAGTGCCCCTTTAACCCCTCGATCATCTAACGGTCC